>NC_042291.1:4545214-4665214 GCF_901000725.2 Takifugu rubripes | reverse complement strand
AAATTAGCATGCTAACTAGCAAGCCCAGCTCATCTCTCATTGCTGAGCCACTTTAGGTCTCTAGAGGCTGTAGCCTGACTTCACCTTCAGTTTATGATCTCATACTTCACACTTTGAACCCATGAAAGCTAAAATTAGAATTTTAAGCTTTTGGGGTTCTGGTTGTAATCTGACTGAAGTCACTTAGTGCATGAGCCCAGTTTTGGGCTTTTTATCACTGCGCAACAGCCATTCACACTTCAATCTAGCTTTATAATTAAAACCAAGAGAACAGGAAATGATAGCCCCCTGTTGGTTGAAGGTCTCCATCCTGATAAAAGGTTGCAATCCAGGATCTTATTCTGCAACATGCTAACTAGATTTATGACTAGTGGTAACCTTCTCAACAATGTAAGACGGTTTTAAAATGGTCCAGATGTGGTTTTCTTCTCAGGAAATTCACGGTTGGTATGTTCTGTTTCTGATTAAGTGTGTGCAGCCGCTTCTAAAGAAAACGTCCCCCTGCTTAGGGCCCCAGATGGGAAACAGATCCACAGTTACACTCCTCTTTGACTTTATTGCAGGAAGAAAGAAACCTGAGAACATGGAGGGAGGGCGGAGTCTTCTCCTCATCCTCATCTTGGCAGCATGTTTCTATGGCAATGGTGCTCAAAGAACAGGTGGGGGTGAACTTTCTACATACCAGCACACTTACGTACATCAAACTGTGATGTGGGAAGTTTGTATATGTCTATATGTGCAGAACTTCATGTAAACACACGCACACACACGTACAGACCTATAGAACAGATGCTTGTCATAACAGAAACAGTGGAAAGAGAACCAGATTGTTGGAGTTTCCTGCCAATGATCACAAGTTTTTAAGCAGCTAAAACACGCATGTCCTGCATTTGCGTGTGTGTGTGTGTGTGTGTGTGTGTGTGTGTGTAGGGTAGAACGCATCCTCACAGAGCAAGACAAACGTGTATTAGCAGCATGGTGACGTTTCATTCTGCTTCCTGTCCAGAATGTGCCACCGTTGGTGACATTGTTTTCCTGGTCGACGGCTCCTCCAGTATCGGTACCGACAACTTTCAGGAGGTCCGGCTCTTTCTGCGCAACTTCACCTCAGGTCTCGATATCGGCCCTGACAAAATCCAAATCGGCTTGGCTCAGTACAGCAACGATCCTCACCAAGAGTTCCTGCTGAAAGACCACATGGAAAAGACAGCGCTACTGGCTGCCTTGGACTCTTTTCCCTATCGAACCGGTGGCACAGAAACGGGAAAGGCCATCGACTTCCTACGCACACAGTATTTCACCAAGGAGGCGGGCAGTCGAGCCAACCAGCGGGTGCCCCAGATCGCTGTGGTTATCACAGATGGGGATTCCACAGATGATGTGACAGTGCCAGCGCAGAGTCTGAGGAAACACGGGGTCATTGTGTTCGCCATCGGGGTCGGGAACGCCAACCAGAATGAGCTTGAGTCTATCGCCAACCGGCCGCCGAAGCGCTTCAAGTTCACCATTGATAGTTTCCAGGCGCTGCAGAGGCTGACAAAGGGGCTCCTGCAAACTATGTGTGTTTCAATAGAGGACCAGCACCAAGGTAAGACAAAGACATGGGTCAGTGCATTTCTGATAAAGTTACAGATGGTTGGTGTTGATGATTTGGTTTGGTTTGGTTTGGTTTGGTTTGGTTTGGGTTGGGTTGGGTTGGGTTGGGTTGGGTTGGTTTGGGTTGGGTTGGGTTGGTTTGGGTTGGGTTGGGCTGGATCATGCTGGACTGTGCGTGGCTTTACTTGTGACTCAAAATGGTGCAATGCAGAATGAGAGACAGTTAGAGATTACTGTCACGAAGAGCCTCCATGCTGTGTTTAACCCTTATTGGGAGCAGAGAACAGGTTTACATGAACAGGAAGAACAGTACAGGTTGCTGTTGTCACAGTGACGGTTCCAAACTCTAACAAGACAATGTGGCAGGAAATGCTACACAGGCACCATTTAACTTCAAAATGAACCAGAAGAAAAGCAAAGTTCTACCGATGAGAGAAACTGATTCCGATGTTCATAATAAGCAAACAAACGCTTGATTTGGTGTGACAGGAATGCTTTGATTTGCAAACATAAATCTTTGATTAATGTAAAGCATTTTTAGAAATGTTTGCGAAAGATGAGTGAATGTAACTTTGGTGTGGGAACATTAACACACAAATGTTCCTCTGGTCTTCATTAACAGCAGAAGACTGTAAAATGGTTCCAGCTGCTCCGGATGAGGATTTTGGTGTAAATCAAGCTGAAGCAGTCGCTTTATCCTGAAAACACAGACTTGTGAATGTTTTTGGTAATTTTTCACAGGACATGTGATGACACAGGGATATTTTGGTGAATTTGAATTGGGAAGAAGGAGTTGGCATCTTGTAACGCAGCTAAAATGTTGCCTGATTTAGATCCTGGATCCCAGTGTGGGACCTAACGTCATCTTCTGAACTTGTCCCTCTTTTCTTTTGCTTTCCTTTCAGCCTTGAAAGAAAAGTTTGCAGATATTTTCTTTCTGGTGGACAGCGGGTTGAACCCTACAGACTTCCAGCAGGTAAAGACCACCCTCAGCAGACTGGTCAACCAAATGAACTTTAACGCTTACACCTATCGTCTGGGTCTGGCTCAATATGGTCAAAACATCGATGTTAAATTCCTTTTCAACACTCATCAAACCAAAGAAGAATTACTGAAGGCAATTAAAGCTGTGAACAACCGCAGGCTTCAACCCAACGAGGTCCATAATCTGGGCAGCGCGTTACAGTACGTGTACAAAAACCTTTTCACAGCGGAGGCAGGAAGCAGGACAGACCAAAGCTTCCGCCAGTACCTGGTCGTTGTAAGTGGGAAGGATTCAAATGATCCTTTTTATAAGGAGGCCCGTCTGCTCAAGTCAGCTGGAATATACATAATCACCTTTAGCGCCGGTGCGTCCATGAAAGAACTAAGTGTCCTATCTAGTCCAAGGTACTCGTATCAGTCCATAAGCAACGCCTTACCGAACCTGAAGACGATCCTAGAAAAAAAACAGGAGGTGATGGAGGTTACTGATGGTGAGAACATTTAATTGTGTACATAACATGACCTTGAATAAGAATGTTATATCAACTTAAGTCAGTCTGTCGATCCAGAATTTCTCCCATTTTAAGGACTGTAACACTTTTCTATATTTACAGATTGCAAAGTGGCTAATATTGCGGACATCGTGTTCATCATTGATGAATCCGGAAGCATCGGAAGCGCCAACTTTCAGCTCATGCGTAGCTTCTTGCATTCACTTATCAGCGGCCTGCAAGTGGCTTCAAACAGGGTCCGAGTGGGGATTGTGATGTATAACGTGGAGCCGATGGCACAGGTGTTCCTCAACACCTTTAAAGACAAAAGTGAACTGCTTGATTTCATTAAAATTTTGCCTTACCATGGAGGTGGCACCAACACCGGAGCGGCTCTAAACTTCACCCTGCAGGAGGTTTTCATCAAACAGAGAGGAAGCAGGAAGGACCTTGGTGTCCAGCAAGTGGCAGTGGTGATCACTGATGGTAAATCTCAGGATGAAGTTAGCAGCCCGGCAGCTAATCTCCGTCGGGCTGGTGTCACCGTTTATGCCGTGGGTGTCAAAGATGCTGACAAGGCCCAGCTGGACCAGATCGCTTCTTATCCCACCAACAAGCACACGTTCATCATAGACAGTTTCACGAAGCTGAAGACACTGGAAGCGAGTCTGCAGCGAATTCTATGCCAGAACGTCGTCCAACAAGCATTCTCAGTCAATAGCAGAAGAGCTAGCATCAGAGAGGGTGTGTAGATGTTTCCTCCTGCAAAGCAAAGGACTTCCTGTTTCAGTAAAACTGATGACATCCATTTGATTTTTGTTTTTTAGGCTGCCTACAGACGGATGAAGCAGATATCTTCTTCTTGATTGATCACTCAGGAAGTATCAACCCTGCTGACTTCCATGACATGAAGAAGTTCATGATCGAGTTCCTCCATACTTTTCGCGTTGGGCCGCAGCACATCCGTATAGGGGTGGTAAAATTTGCAGATTCGCCTCAATTAGAATTTGATTTGCAAGCCTACTCGGATGTGAAGTCACTGGAGGATGCCATCCTCAATATTAAACAGCTCGGAGGTGGAACAGAGACGGGAAGAGCCCTAGAATTCATGAGCCCTCAGTTTGACCAAGCGCTGGCCACCCATGGGCACAAAGTTAAAGAGTATCTGGTTGTTATTACTGATGGAAAATCCACCGACAAAGTCAAGGCCCCTGCAGACAAGCTGAGATCACAAGATGTTGTGGTCTACGCAATCGGGGTGAAAAACGCAGATGAAAATCAGTTGCTGGAGATTTCTGGTGATCCTCAGAGGACTTTCTTTGTCAATAATTTTGATGCTCTGAGGCCCATTAAGGATGACATCATCACAGACATCTGCTCTCAAGACGGTAAACAGATCTATGTTCTGAATGTGGTATTACGAGCAAACCCACAGGCACTGCAGGGACACAAACTTCTACGGTTCCTGTCCCAAGCACCTGTCACGTTTTAGAACTCACTCCTTGGTAATGGGCAGCACTCTTCAGGTTATTCTTATCTCAGAGAACTTATCAGACCAAGCCAACATCGTCTCATCTTCTTAACCACTTTATCCCTTTCGGGGTCACGTGGAGGGGACACAATGGGTGAAGGCAGGTTTCAACCCTGGATGAGTAACCACTTCATTCGCTCTAAATTGACCAAGCAGAGGTGGATAAGACAGGTTTCCCCGCACATACGTTTAGCCACAACTTTTAACTATGACAGCCCTAAAAGCATTACAGTGGCTCACTGTCAAGATGCTTTGATGTTACTAAAGCCTTCAGACAGGATTGGTCTATTCACATTGGTCTATTGCTGTTGATATACTTCAGAATTCCACACATTTCTGGGAGGGGTCAAGTGGTTCTGTCCGCAGGACCAACCACAGTACCAACCATATCATTGCAACTTCGATGTTATTTGAAAACTGTAAAATGGAAGCCTTTGCCTCTGTGCTGCTTGCTGCTACCCCTCTAGAGGGTCTCTAAAGTTCTGCTAGTATTGGAAAGTCTGGCTGCTGTGGGCTGCTCTTAAAATACCACTTAAATGGTTCTTTTGTTCTCAAGACAAACAGCAAAGTTCTGACACATTTGTTTTCTTTGCAGTCTGCAAAGATATACCAGGAGATCTTATTTTCCTGATTGACAGCTCAGGGAGCATCTATCCGGAGGACTACAAGAAAATGAAAGACTTCATGAAGTCGGTCATTAAACAGTCCATTGTTGGCAAGAATGAGGTCCATGTTGGTGTCATGCAATACAGCACTATCCAAAAACTGGTATTCCCCCTCAACCAGTACTACACCAAGGATGAACTGTCCAAAGCCATTGATGAAATGCAGCAGATTGGTGGGGGCACTCACACAGGTGAAGCCATCACAGACGTTTCTCAGTACTTTGACGCCCGAAACGGAGGCCGTCCGGACTTGAAGCAGAGGTTGGTGGTGGTAACAGATGGTGAGTCTCAGGATGAGGTGAGACAACCTGCAGAGGCCCTGAGAGCCAAGGGGGTAATTGTCTATTCCATCGGTGTGGTGGCCGCCAACACCAGCCAGCTGTTGGAGATCAGTGGGACCCCCAACCGAATGTATGCCGGCCGGGACTTTGATGCTCTGAAGGACCTGGAGAAGCAGATGGCCATGGAGCTGTGTGATCCAGACCGAGGTTACCACTTCATTCCTACGCCACCGCCACTCATCCATGAGCTAACAAGAACACAGCACGACAGGACAGGACAGAACAAGATAGCACAGGACAGAGTTAATCAGGACAGGGCAATGAAGGAAAGGACAGGACAGGAGTGAAAATGATCACAGCTCTGTTTCTGATCCCATTTTTCTAAATTTCAGAGTGTAAGAAGACGGAAAAAGCCGACATAATTTTCCTGGTGGATGGCTCCACCAGCATCACACAACCCAAGTTCCGCAGCATGCTGAAATTTATGGCTTCGATGGTGAACCAGACGACAGTCGGCTCTGACTTGACGCGCTTTGGGGTCATTCTGTACTCCAACGATGCAAATTCCATGTTTACTCTCAAACAATATTCAGCCAAGCGAGAGGTTCTCCAAGCAATCGCAGCACTAAAGTCTCCTCTTGGAGATACCTACACTGGCAAGGCTTTGACCTACAGTCTACAGTTCTTTAATGAAGAACACGGCGGTCGGGCTGCACTCCAGGTGCCACAGATTCTCATGGTGATCACAGACGGAGATGCAACAGATCGCAATAGACTGGTTCCACCTTCATTAGCACTGCAGAACCAAGGTATTAGTGTTTTCAGCATTGGAGTGGAAGGAGCCAATAAGACACAGCTAGAGATCATGGCTGGAGGAGACAGATCAAAAGTTTTCTATGTTGACAACTTTGATGCTCTGGAAAATCTCTACAAGAACATCACCCACGTTCTCTGCAATTCTACTAAACCAGGTAAGAAACAAAAAATAATAATTCCTGCAAAGGTGAAAACTTCAGATGATCCAGATCTTCAGTTTACCTGAGATGGGATGAAGAAAACTACTGTTAAAGTAGAAATTGCAAATAGAAATAGTTTTATCTCTCCCAGAAGAGTCTGTTGGTTAGTGGTGCCCAGAAGAAACCTCATCTGTGGTGTGTTTGATCTAATGTTCTTCTCTTCGGTAATTCTGTGTATTTGTAAGATTTGTTTTATTATTCTCACTGGAATTTAATTTTATTTAAGAAATATTAAAATGGGCTATCCAGGACTTTCGAAATGGATCACGGCCAGAGCTAGGGTCTGTTTTTGACTTTTCTGAGTCCGGTTCCTAATTGAGGCATCTCCTGGTTTTACTTTGACAGCTTGTGAGAAACAGAAGGCTGATCTAGTCTTCCTACTGGACCAGTCTGGCAGCATTCAACCAAATGACTACATCACCATGAAGAAGTTCACCGTAGACCTCATTAAGAGTTTCAAAGTTAGCAAAGAGTTTGTCCACGTAGGACTTGCTCAGTTCAGCAGCAGTTTCCAACATGAGTTTTACCTCAACCAATTCTTTACTGAACAAGTCATCAGCAAGCACGTCATGGACTTGCAGCAGCTCGGCGGTGGTACCAACATCGGACTGGCACTAAACTCCATCCGTGAATACTTTGAGGCATCACGTGGAAGTCGCAGTCCTGAAGGAATCTCCCAGAACCTGGTGCTGATCACAGATGGTGAATCGCAAGATGACGTGGAAGATGCGGCTCGGCTCCTCAGGAGTCTGGGGGTGGAGGTGTTTACCATTGGTATTGGAAACGCCCATGACCTAGAGCTGCTGCAGATCGCCGGGAGTCCAGAGAGAGTCTTTACTGTAAAGAGCTTTGGCAACTTGGAAAACATCAAGCAAAAAGTGGTTGACACCATCTGCGAATCAAAACTTATCCCCGATCGTCCAGGTGAGTTATGTCAAACACAGCCCTTTTGAGGAAATATGACTGTATGTGTTTTGGCCCAACCGGACTCATCTTGTTCCAGGCTGCAGCATCGACATCGCCATGGGATTTGATATTTCAAAAAGATCTGGAGCTTCTGGCGAGATGCTCATCACTGGTCACGCCGCCCTCCAGACTTTCCTGCCGGAGATCGCCCACTACGTGTCCTCCATCAAAGGCTTGTGCTGTGCCGGTCCAACGCCCGTCAAGACCAACATGGGTTACCGAGTGGTTAGACAAGACGGAAGTACGCTGTACGATTTCAACTTTGAGCCCTACAGCAGAGGTGTGGTGGACAAAGTCATGACTATATCTCTGGCCGAGCCGACTTACTTCAACACAGCTCTGCTGAAGTCCTTCCAGGAGAAGTTTAGTCAATCCCGAGCAGGCGTGAAGGTCAGTCCTACTGGTTTACACACAAAGGTGATTCACCTTAGATCCTCAAGTGAAAGCACACTATTGTTAACCCCAGAGTGTTGATCTTCCAGGTTCTTGTGATCTTCTCTGATGGCCTCGATGAAGATGTGATGAAGCTGGAGCAGGAATCAGAGCTGCTGCGAAACTCAGGTAAAAAGTGTGTGTGATGGAAGAGCTGTTCTAACCGAGAGCATACTCATGAAGGCATTGTTTGTGCTGCTCAGGGGTCAGCGCGCTGATGGTGGTGGCCTTGGAGGGCACCAACAGTCTGGGCCAGCTGCAGATGGTGGAGTTTGGGCGTGGCTTCGGCTACAAGGTTCCTCTCAGCATCAATATGCAGAGCATCGGCAGCACCCTCCTCAAGCAGATTGTAAGTTTGTTTCGAGTGAAAATGCCTGCAACAAAATCACATTTTAAGATGTAAAAGTGGATTCAGTTGTGGAACACAATTATCAGAGAACAAAAGCACTTGGCACAAACCCAGAGACCCCGACCCAGACCCAGACCCTAACCTCGACCCTGATCCCAACCATGATCCTGACACAGACTCTGAGCCTGACCCTGGTCCATATCAGGGACATCGGGTACATCCTCTGTTTAGTTATGCTAACGACCAAAACTTGTCATCGCACCTAGGACTTCGCTAAAGGTCCAAATTTCTCTGACCTTCATTTAATTACAAGGTTAAAACTCCATTTCCAGCTGGTTTCTTCTTTACCTGCAGGACACGGTGTCGGACCGGGAGTGCTGCGGTGTCATGTGTAAATGTTCAGGACACGAAGGTGTCCGTGGTTCTCGAGGGCCGCCAGCGTCAAAGGTACCTGCAACACACCTGCTTTTGAACACTGTTGAGAATGTTTGAGTGTCTAATGAGGCCTGCTCTGACCCTGGAGTGAACACATGCTCCTGCTCCTTTTACAAATTCAACTTTTGTTCCACCACTAGACACGAACCTGTACTGACTGATGTGTTCTCAACAGGGAGTGACTGGACAGAACGGTTACCCAGGATTCCCGGGGGAGGAGGGTGTCGCCGTGAGTACACATCTTTACTGCTGTCAGAAGAGCTTCAGTCACAATAAACGTTTTAGACTGCAGCACAAGTAGCCAGTAATTATCAGGTTAGCACTAGGTTAAAGGATAGTAACTTGGAGCACTGTCGCCCTCTGCTGGACTCACTGTTTTTGTGTCTGTAGGGTGACCGTGGGCGGCCCGGACCAAGTGGTCCTCAAGGTGTGCAGGGTTGTTCTGGTCCAAGAGGACTGCCGGTATGACGCGCTGCTACACAGTATACTAACAGTAGGATAGTGTGGACCATTGACCACATTTTTGTTATATCTCTCCAGGGTAACCGCGGTCTCCGTGGAAACAGGGTGAGTAAGTCTGACCCACCAAGTGGTGAGATGATCCTGTGATCCGCTTCAGGCACAGATGCTGGCCTGGCGCTCTGACACTCTTTTCTTTATGTTTCTTTATGCTGTTTTAGGGTGAAAACGGAGAAGATGGGCTCAACGGTGTTGACGGTGAACAGGTACAGAAACCGCAGATTACAGAGAAGCCAGGTTTCTCCAGTCACCATGGTTACCCCGTCGTCAGATTAAACCCGACACCGCAGGAATGAGCCGATTGTTTTTTTTCAGGGAGACGCAGGAAATGATGGAAGTCGTGGAGAGAGAGGACACGCTGGAAACCCGGTAAAAACAAAACTCTAAAAGGTATTAATGTAAACATGGTTAAACGGATGAACGACAGGTCAGTTATTCCCGAATGGAATAAAATAAAATAAATAAAATAAAATTGGCTGTTGATCACATGTGTCCATGTTGTTATTGAATCAGCCTAGTTTTAGAACAGCCAGTGACAGACCGAGGCTTTAAACTGTTGACCTCTGACCCCCTGCAGTTTGAGTAACAGCTAAAATTGTAATCCTCAGGGTATCCCAGGTATCAGAGGTGAGGCGGGGCTTAAAGGACAGCGAGGACTGAGAGGAGATCCGGTACGTTTTAACAATCTAAAGATATTGATTTCCTGCTTTTTTTCACCTAACTAAAAAGATGACTTCAAACTTAAAAAGCTTGTGCTAATAAGACAACTGAAGCTAATCATGCTATCTAGCATTACAGCTATTCTCATGAATGGATTCACAGCTGGTTAGCCATTTAGCTTAGCACTGCAGGCCAAATCAGGCTTGATCTATGTTATTGTTGAATATCAAATTGAGTTTTAAAAACTTTACCATGTTTTTGACTATTGATAAATATGCAAATTTAAAGAAAAAAAATCTATAAAATTATTCTGTTAACAAAAACCAGTTACTGGACCTAGCTCAAACTCATTTGATTTCAGCTCTCTTGTTCTATCCTGTAGAAGTTCTAGGGACCAAAATAACCACCTAAATAACCCCCAGCATGTAAATGTAGACTCTGTCCTTTAACAGGGAGAACCTGGTGCTCAGAATACAGTTCCAGGACCCAGAGGAGAGGCTGGTAATCCAGGGTTGCCGGTAAGAACCACAACCTGATTGTATGATCTGAATGAGCTTCAGTTTTAACGTGATTAACTCATCAGGGACAACCAGGAGTGGACGGCCGGCCGGGCGAGAGTGGCGTCATCGGAGTACCGGTGAGAAGAACTTTTTGTCAGTTGAGCTCTGAGGGGGTCAGATAACAGGAGATTTTCTACATTCTGCTTTTAAAACAAAATTCATCTTTTTACAAATACTTTTTGGTTCCAACCCATTTTCCAAACTTTTCCAGCTTCGTCAGGATGCCAAATATAAATTTTTATGGGTTATTTTTTCCTGTCAGAGCTGTTAGTATCAATCCCAGTAGCAATAAATTAAATTATCTAAAGTGGATGGTTGTTTTTTTCATGTCCAGGGTCCAGATGGAAGAAGAGGGCCAGTGGGTGAAAAGGTACTAAAGTAAACAACATCAGCATGTTAGCATTGGTTTACATTCTATTACCACTGTGTGTGTGTGTGTGTGTGTGTGTGTGTGTGTGTGTGCGTGTGTGTGTGTGTGTGTGTGTGTGTGTGTGTGTGTGTGTGTGCGTGTGTGTGTTTGTGTGTGTTCTGAACTGCAGGGTTCGATTGGGAATCCAGGAGAAGCAGGACTCCCAGGCCTCCCTGGAGCTTCAGGTCCATTGGTGAGTGATGATGTCACTGAACAGACAGGGGTGACAGAACAAGTCATGGACCGTGTTGTCCTTGCAGGGGTCCAGAGGGGCCAGAGGTCCACCAGGACAACCAGGCATCCAAGGGCTTCCTGGACCTCAGGTCTTTGCTTCATCATCTTCTTGCTTCACGTTAGCCTTGGCAGTAGCTAAGTCACTAATCTATCCAATAAAATCAGCAGTTATTCCAAAAGTGCCACAAACATATCTTAAACGTATTTGCTTTGTCCTGATCAAATGAAAGGGTGAATATCTGTTCAAATGAATGAGTGAATCACAACAGGGTTCCTCAAAAAAACTGTAGTTTTCAATGTGGTGGTGTGTTCAAGGGCTGTCACATTTCTGTTGCAGGGTGGACCAGGACCAGCTGGGAGGCCAGGAGTAGCCGGACGACGTGGCACCAGTGGACCCAAGGTTTGTGGGCTGCATTTTATTTTCTCTGTCAAAAAATGCTTTTCTGATGGAACATTTATGTGTATTGTTTCTGTGTTCAGGGTGAACCTGGTGATCCCGGTGTGCAGGGTGTTCCAGGACCTCAGGGACCACGAGGACTGCAGGTCGGTATTTCAAAAACTGTTGGTACAACACGTGGCACAAATGTTGCTAATGCTACTACTCCTGGTTTTCAGGGTGAGGATGGAAGAGATGGTTACGGATCACCTGGACCTGTGGGCATTAAGGTAAACCTCCTCAGATCTGACACCTGCTCAGAATGTTGTGATGGCAGCTTTACATGCATAAAATATTGCTGACTCGTCATCTTCTGCTTTCAGGGTGATCCTGGTTTCCCTGGTTACACGGGACTACTGGTAAGTCCATGTGCGCTGAGGCCAGAGCAGCTTAAGCACAGGTCCTGCCGTGAGATTAACACGTTTCCTGTGTCCAGGGTGAGAGCGGCCTACAGGGGCCTAAAGGAAATCCAGGACCTAAAGGGAACACAGGCCAAACTGTGAGTGTTCACATAGTCACGTTTAGCCCCTCTGTTCCCATCGCTAACATCCAACTGTCTCATGTCCAGGGAAAAGCTGGTTTTCCAGGGGACCCAGGACTTTCTGGAGAGCCAGGTTATTCAGGACACAGGGTGGGTAATCTTCATCATCATCATCGTCACTGTCAGCAGCAGCAGAACTCTCCATTAAAGCCACTCCAGTTAGTTTAGATGAACAGTTCAAGTCACAAAGACAACAGGAGCCCCATTAGTGTCTTCTGATAAATAGCTAAGGAATGAAGTCACTTCCAGATGTTGATGTTTCCACACAGCCTGTTTGAATAGAAACAAGGTAAGACTATCGAGTCTAGCTTGAGTTCTAGTAAGAAGGTAATGATGGTACTTCTGACTTTACACCTACAGTCCATCTAATTGGTTGTATTGATGATGTTCTGAGTGAAGGGGGGTTGTTACTGCCTTTTTTTTCTCTCCAGGGTCCCAGAGGTCCTCCTGGAAGCAAATCTATGACTGTGAGTCACCGTCTAAGCAGCATTGTAGCTGCTAGCATTCCAGAATGTTCCCTATGAATTTTGATGTGTGTTTTCTGTCCCTCAGGAGTGTCAGATGATCACCTACATCAGAGACAACTGTGGTGAGTCACAGCTGGATTACACGTAGGTCACAGCTGGATCACAGACTGGTCTAATAGTGTTTTCTTCTCTCCCCACAGCCTGTTCCAGCAGTAAGTATCTTCATGGTCCGAGTCACTAAAGTCTCAGATCAGAGGTTGTGGTGCTGCCATTTAGTCAACTAAGTCTCTCAGTGTTGTTCCTGCCACTATAATAGAGGGGGCGGAGCTTTTTAATTATCCATCCATCCATCCATCCCTCCCTCCATCCATCCATCCATCCATCCATCCTCTACCACTTATCCGGGGTCGGGTCGCGGGGGCAGCAGCCTAAGAAGAGAAGCCCAGACTTCCCTCTCCCCAGCTACCTCCTCCAGCTCATCCGGAGGGATCCCCAGGCGTTCCCAGGCCAGTCGAGAGACATAGTCTCTCCAACGTGTCCTGGGTCTTCCCGGGGGTCTCCTACCGGAGGGACATGCCCTGAACACCTCACCAGGGAGGCGTCCAGGGGGCATCCTGACTAGATGCCCAAGCCACCCCATCTGGCTCCTCTCAACGCGGAGGAGCAGCGACTCTACTCCGAGCTCCTCCCGGATGGCAGAGCTTCTCACCCTATCTCTAAGGGAGAGCCCAGCCACCCTACGGAGGAAGCTCATTTCAGCCGCTTGTACCCGTGATCTTGTTCTTTCGGTCATTACCCAAAGCTCATGACCATAGGTGAGGGTAGGAACGAAGATCGACCGGTAAATCGAGAGCTTCGCCTTTCGGCTCAGCTCTCTCTTCACCACAACGGACCGGTGCAGAGTCCGCATTACTGCGGACGCCGCACCGATCCGCCTGTCGACCTCCCGCTCCATTCTTCCCTCACTGGTGAACAAGACCCCGAGGTACTTAAACTCCTCCACTTGGGGCAGGATCTCCTCCTTGACCCGGAGAAGGCACTCCACCTATTTCCGGTTGAGAACCATGGCCTCGGATTTGGAGGTGCTGATTTTCATCCCAGCCGCTTCACATGCGGCGGCGAACCGATCCAGTGATAGTTGGAGGTCACGGGCCGATGAAGCCAACAGGACCACATCATCCGCAAAAAGCAGAGACCCGATCCTGAGGTCACCAAACCGGATCCCCTCAACACCATGACTGCACCTAGAAATTCTGTCCATAAAAATTATGAACAGAATCGGTGACAAAGGGCAGCCCTGGCGGAGACCAACCCTCACCGGAAACCAGTTCGACTTACTGCCAGCAATTCGGACCAAACTCTGACACCGATCGTACAGGGAGCGGACGGCCCGTATCAGCGGGCCCGACACCCCATCCTTTCACCCCATACCTTTTCGAGGCCGTCCGAAAGTCGTTCTCCACGGCCTCACCAAACTCTTCCCATGCCCGTGTCTTTGCCTTGGCAATTATTCTATTATTCTAATTATTCTGCCACCAAAACACCATCAGGAGGCTTTTTTGGGAGTTTTTACTCCGTCCCTCTAAGGAACTTGATCTTTGTGGATCCTTTCAGATCACCCTGGGTGCCCGGTGTACCCCACAGAGCTGGTGATTGGTCTGGACATGTCCCAGGATGTGACCTCAGCAGCCTTTGAGAAGCAACGTGCTGCTGTCCTCTCCCTGATAGAGGACATCGCCATCGCCGAGAGCAACTGTCCGACTGGCGCCCGCGTTGCTGTTGTGGGCTACAGCAGCTACATAAAACACCTGATCCGCTTCCAAGATTACCACCGAAAGAAGCAGCTGATTGAGTTTGTGAAGAACATCGCCATGGAGAGGACAGGCAACAGCCGCAAGCTGGGCACCGCCATGCGCTTTGTGGGTCAGAACATCTTCAAGCGGGTCAGAGCTGGAGCCATGACAAGAAAGGTGGCTGTTTTCTTCAGCGGCGGGGCCACGCAGGACGTCAGCGACGTCGTCACCGCTGTGATGGAGTACCGCGGCCTCAACATCGTCCCCGCCATCGTCTCCCTGAGAAACGACCCTGCCCTGAGCCAAGCGATGGAGGTGAGCTCACCAGTAGGAGGAAGTTCACACGATAAATTCATCCTCCCACAACTAAAATAGGGATTATGTAGTGGGGGTGGAATCCTACGACCACTGACAGGTTGCTTTTCCTCTCAGGTGGATGACTCATTAAACTCCATCTTTGCTGTGTTGGGTAGAGACGCGGTCGCCGACCTGTGGAAGGTGAAGAACTGTGCAATGTGCTACGGTGAGACTCTAGGCAACCTTAAAGCAGCCTTGTTAGCATGACATGCTGTCTGTGAGGGCAGGAAGCACATGAGATCCAAAAATGTGATTTAAGGTGAGACGCTCCGCCCGTAGAAATGGTGCAACATGCTGCGGTGATTCTGACACACCAGGTGATAATTAGTTGAATTTGTGAATTAAGACAGACGTATGGAGGACGGAGGTGTCACATCAATCCAAATACTTAATAAAAAGACTTCTTTTGTCAAGCAAACTCAGGACGGAGCAGCACTGTTCTCGTTCATCTGTTAGCATTAGCCTTAGCCTATCACCCCTCGAAGATAAACTAATGTGATTAAACTGCAGGTATCAGGATTATTGTTGAACTTCTCTGTCTGTTCTGGGTTCTCCCCAGGTTCTCTGGGGTGAGTTCTAAAGCGACCCCAAGTGTGACTGTTTATGTCTGTTTGAACTTTGTTACCATTAGACTGCGAGCTATTATTGATGATAAGGTAAAGCCATTTAAAATGTTATCCACTTTAAAGCAGGTGCTGATTCATGGTTTTGCAGATCCCTGTAAGCGTACGGAGCAGTGTTCGTTCATCCAGGAGAAGGTTCTGCCTCAGGAGGCCGACCTGGACCTGGCCTTGGTGGTGGACGGCTCCAGGGAGATTCAAGCCGATGAGTTTGCCGGCATTCAGCAGCTTCTGGGCTCTGTGGTGGAGCAGCTAGCTGTGAGCCCTCAGCCACGCAAACCCGGAAACCAGGCCCGTGTGGCCGTCATCCAGCAGAGCAGCGCCCAGGATATTAAGCCCGAGTTTGGACTGCAGGCCTATCAGAACCAAAACCTGATGAAGAGACACCTTGTTCAGAACATGCGGCAACTAAGCGGCTCCTCGGCACTTGGTCACACTCTGGAATTTGCCCTGAACAAGGTTCTCCTAAAGGTCACTCACCCTCGCCAGAGGAGGGTGTTGTTCACTGTGGTGGGCTCCCAGACGGCCCAAGAGGACTCAGCCAAGCTGCAGTACATCTCCCAGAAGGCCAGGTGTGAGGGTGTGGCCCTGTTTGTGGTCACAGTTGGTAATCGCTGCAATCGGACGGAGGTGGAGGAGATAGTCAGCACACCCGTCCAACAGCACCTGATTCATGTGGGCAGCATGGAGGCTGGTGAACAAGCCTACATCCGCCGTTTCTTCAGGGTATTCGTCAATGCCCTCAGCAGTAAGCCCTGCCCAGCACTCCCGTACACAGTTTCCTTATTTCTGACAGAAACTTGAGGTCAAGTGTGTTTGTTTCAGAGGGAATGAACGCTTATCCACCCCCGAACTTGAAAAAATCATGTAACCAGATGTTGGGCCAAGGTGGTGGGCAGTCCTCCATACCTGGGTAACTTTCAGGAGGTTTTTCCTGTTCTACAGTGTGACAGAAGAGCTGTCACCCCCTCAAGACTTTTATTATCATAAGAAACCGACAGGAGAGATTCAGTCTGATATTGTGGTCATGCTGTCTGTGTCCAGTCAGGACTTGGAGGAGGTGGAGCTAAAGGACGAGGGCTTCCGGGAGCATATGAGAGGTCAGGCAGACACCAGCCAGCTGGACATCACTGAGATGCTGACCCGAGGAGATGGACACAGATTTAGAGCCGGGGGCAACCATAATGGTAACATGCTAACACTGAAGCTAAAGCTGAGCAAAACACCGCCAGATTTACTAATATAGGCAGATTCATAAACAAAATCTTAGCTGTCAACTATTAGCAGCAGGAACTGCCACAGTCTCACCCCATAACAAACAGGCTGCATTGTGGGTAATTGGCGTCTTGTAGTTTAGATGGTAAATGCTAACACCTTTAGCAGTGAAAAGTGAATTTAGTCGTTTTGATCTTTCTCCCCGTTTCACGCATGTCTGGAATGTTGGAAACGTCACCAGACTGCATGTTGTTTTCCTGCAGATGTGACTTGTCTCCTTCAAATAAGTGGACCTGCTCTTGTGGGACGAACGGTGTCGCTGCCCTGCTGTTCTGTTGTTGTAAATGTGTGTGTTCTGCTTGCAGCCCAGTGTCAGCTGCAGGTTGATACTGGTGTCCAGTGTGGGGATTATGTCCAACTATGGTTCTTTGACAAAGACATCGATGCATGCTCTCCCTTCTGGTATGGTGGCTGTGGCGGCAACGCCAACCGCTTTAGCACGGAGCATGAATGTTTGAGGACGTGTGGCCGCCGCAGTAAGTCCTGATGTCCCGCCGCCACCATCACTAACACAACTTTTAACCCTTTTGTCTGATTTTAATATGTTTTTAATCCCCACCTTAGGGACCAAACCTGAGTATTTCCTTTCCATAGTCTCAGGGCTACCATGCTAACTACAATTAGCATACAGCTGAAGCTGCAGTTCTGCCATTTAAACAGCGAGTTTGTTCACAGGACTGCAAAAATTGGATCACTGGGAATAATCTGATTAATGTAACCTCCAGAGTCTGTCCCCAAATAAGCAACATCGGCAGGAAAAACTGCCTTAAACAGGAAGGAACCTTAAGCAGGACCAGGAACGTCCTGGACAGAAGAGGGAAGCGGAGGAGACATACTGAGTGATACTGAACTCTGATAATAATCAGATTTCTGGAGTCTCGTAAACAGGCTCAATATTGGGCACAATTTAACTTTTTTTTGATAATTGAATAATTCACGCAGCAAGCGTGCAAACCAGCTATGGTCCCAACCCAGGCGGACGGCATTTACATTGACTTCCTGTTGGGCTCAGAAGACACACAAACAACAAACACACCAGCTGAGTGTAAATCAGCAGCAAATATCATGAAGCATTTGTTAGAAACTTAAAATCTGCCGCCAGTAACATCTTGATGAAGGTGGATGAACTTCCTGTGTCCTGTTGTGATCATTCCAGGTTTGAACCCTTTTCTCTCATGTTCTCAGATCCAAACGTCCTGCTGAAGCCAAAGAGACCGAGCTCCCTGTCCAAAGGTAAAAACCAGCAAAACACACACACACACGCACATGCACGTGCTTGTGAGTGATGTCCTCTCTTGTGCAGATGACTGCTTCCTGGGCCAGGACCAGGGGAACTGTGACAAATACAGAACGATGTGGTTCTTCGACACGGAGCAGAACAAGTGCGCTCGCTTTTGGTACAGCGGTTGTGGAGGCAATAACAACCGCTTCAATACGCGGGACGAGTGCGAGAACCTCTGTCTGAGCAAACGCCAATGAGGAGGGGAAAAAAGAAGGTCTCCACGACTCAAAACCTTTGATTAATCTTTATAGACACTGTTTACCTGTTAGAATGCATTCGGAGAACACTCCTGAGTCCATAAAGTAGAGTTGCATCCATTTAATCGACAATAATGCAGGGAGGGTTCAGCATGTGTCAGCTTCAGGGAATGTGGACATTTTTTTAGACAGAAAGTGTCTGACTGTTTTTTTGTGTTGATTGTTGTTATTGTTCAAATTGTGATACCAGCCACATGTTATCTGTGTGCGTCAGACGCTCTTTCTGTCTCCTGCTGTGACTTTGATCTTGCTGAAGTGAAGCTGAAACTGCAGCAATACATCAGGTCTAAAGATGCTGGAACCACTCAACATCTGTCTGAACACATCTGTCTGGTTTGTTTACTGACTAATGGTGCATCATTTAAACATCAAGAAAATAAAAAGTTAAACGTTCCTGCTGGACGCTTTGGTTATTCTTTATGATTTAGCATCAGCAGCTAATGGAGCTAACACCAGAACGCCTCTCCAAGTTTACATGTACTGACCAGTGGGAGGAGGGGTCAAATGATGCTAATTAGCCTTAAAAAGATTGACATGAGATTAAAGACACGCCCAACAATGTTGATCTAATCAAAGTCTTTCAGCCACCATGTTGGAAAGTTGATCATGTGACTTTTGCAGCATCTGAACCTGCTGAATGATGACGATCACCAAGACTTCCTGTCACATGACTCTACAAACACCTGGAGATGAGCTGATGTTGACGACCTGATGCATCAGTCACTGAACTCTAAATGAAATGAGCTGAAACCATCTGTGCCACATGCTGGAAACAGCCTGACATCACTTCCTGTGTGTGTGCTGGGGCGGGGCGGGGGCGGGGTCAATGACTCCTGGCACATCCTCACTTCCAGACTTTGACAATTCCGTCTCTGGATGAGGTGACGATGAAGCCCTGGGTGGTCTGGAAGGTGGCGATGTCAGTGATGATGTCATGGTGTCCTACAGGGAGGGCCTCGGGGCCACGGCGGGGGGAGTCCTCCGCCACGCCACTCTTCTGTTTACTGTGAATCTCCTGCACAGACAGAAAACACGTAAGCCTGAGCCCCACCGACCGCTGATCTGCTCCGAACTGTAGGGGGACTAAAATTCTGAAGACTGCGTATCTGCTCACCTGCACCACCTCCGTCCCTTCAATTATCTTCCTGCTGTACAGCACTGAAGGGCAGTGCAGCGAGTCGTTGGCGCCTCCAGCCACGATGTACGACCGCTCAGGATACGCCAAGTCCCAGAACCTGTAACAGAACCAGGACGGTTCTACAGAACATCGACCTTTCTCACAGGGCAGAAAAGCCTCCAGAACCCTCAGAGCTTTTCTGCTTTGTCCTGTAATCGGATCACGTCTGTTCAAAGCTCACAGGGCTTCAACACTAACAGACTAACATTCAGCCTCACTAGCTGCTTCTGTGTTCGTGTGAGTGTGTCTGTATGAGCCTGTGTGTGAGTGTGTGTATGTGTGAGTCTGTGTGAGCATGTGTGTTTGTCACCTTATCCTCATGTCAGATCCAGCTGTGAGCAGGAGAGGATTTCCATCAGCTGGGCTGCAGTAGATTCCATGAATACTGTGAGGAGATGGCTGCACACACACACACACACACACACACAAGCACACACACACACACACAGATTAACACCGGGATGAGTGTAAACTGAATAAAAAGTGTTAAAATAAACAAACGCACTGTATCACAGATGAATTGTCTAATTCATAATGCCTAACACACACACCAGCATCGAGTGAGTTCTGCTTTTCAACATCTGAACATGTTTACAGATGTTTTACTTCTGGCTCACTGAAAGGTCACAGATCAATGACACATATGCTTTGGTAAACATAAACAGGATGTGTTATCATCTGCGACTGATGCTCAGAGGAAGTGAGCCAGACTTGCTGAAAGTCTGACAGAACTGTCGGAATCTTGAGGTCGTGATGTGTTCGCTGTCGTTAAGAACTGTGGGAGATTCCAGCACGCACCTGCATCTCAGACAGCGGAGGCGCTGAACTCGCCCACAGTGTGAATTTGCGATCGCCAGTCTCCATGTCCCACATGGACACTTCATTGTTCCCCTGTACAGCTGAGGAGGACAATAATCAATAATCAATAATCACACTGATCAAGTTTAACAATCATCTATCCTCACCCGCGATGACAGATGATTGGTAGAGTGGATGCATGAGCAGCCGCCTGATTCGTGCTCGGGCAGGGTGGGAGTGGTTAGAGATGGGCAGCTGGAACCGCATGTCCCAGCATGCCATGGTGCCGCTGCTGGTACCTGTGGGGGAGGGTACCGGAGCTCATAAGCACTCTGATCATTCATCATTATATCTTTTATGATGTGCTGAGACAGGAAGGGGTGGAGCCTAAGGCCTACAGTAGAGATGCACCATCAAATTAAAAAGCAACAGGGTCACTTGACTCCACAGGTGGATCTATTCTAAACAAACATCAATAAATGTTTCTGGAGGGTTCTGGAAAGGTTCTCCTGACCGAGGCAGAGCCAGCACTGGTGCATGTCGACGCTGAAGGACGTGATCAGGCCCAACCGGAGGTCATGGCGGAGGGTCCAGGCATTGGAGTTGGAGCGCAGGTCCCAGCCCACCAGTGACCCGTTAACGGTGGCGTACGCCAGCACCGACTGAGCGCCCGAGTTAAAATGGTGGATGTCGACAGCGCAGCCATCCTCTTGCAGGTCCAGAGACCTGATAGGAAGTTCAGATTTGAAGAGCGGCGCCAGAAACGGTGAAAGGTGACCTCCCGCGGCTGCCTTACCTGGACTGGAAGGGTTGCACTTTGGGGGACTTTGGCGGTTTATTCGCTTCGACGGCGAGCACCTGGATGGATCCGCTGTCCGACGCCACAGCTAAATAATGGGAGCCTTGACAGAAGGCCAACGTCTTTACGTGACCACCAACGCGAGAGTAGGTCAGCACCGACCTACGACGACATCAGAATTAACGATTCACCCGGTGGGTGGATCGAGACTCCGCCCACCTGCCGCCCGCTGTGACGACTCACCTGGTGGTGGTCGTCTTTCCCTCCATTTTCTGACTGTCCCAGACTTTCACGGTACCGTCATTGGAGGCCGTGGCGAAGATGGAGTGTTCGTCAGACACGCGGATCCGGTTGACACCAGCTTTGTGCTCGTGGAGGTGAGCGACCAGCAGGCCTTTAGGATGCCACCCTGACACACATTTGCTGCTGTAAATGGGATGATCCTGAACCACGGCGTGCGCATGTGCGTGCGTGCGTGGGTGCACACGTGCAGCAGCTACCTGGTGGCGGCGGCCGACTCTCCCACTCGGCGCTCTCCATCATCTGTTTGGCCATGCGCTCGGCGCTGCACTGCTCCCTCTTCTGCTGCACCAGTTGCTGAAGCTCCGCTCTGCAGGTATTGATGCGCCGCTGGTAGGTGGGGCCGGTGGCCAGCGACTGCAGCGCGGGCGCCGGCGGAGCCACAGCGCTCTTCTTGACGTGAGTGACGGCCCCATCGCTGACCTGCGCACACAGTCAGATAGCAGTCGTGTTCATACGCTGACCTGTCAGCAGTTTTAGGCCAAGCAGCGATTGTTATGGTAACAGTTACCATGGCGGTCTGGATGGCGGGTGGTTCCTGAGAGCCAAACATGCTCTTCCACTCCTCGTTCATGGTGGAGTCCTGCTTGGGGTGTTTCCTCACTGCATGAAACAGGGAAATTGAGTGAAATTGCCAGAGTGGAATGGGAAGAGCATCTAATGCTAAGCTAATTACAATCAGGTTTGAGGTTATTCATTCTTTAACTTTCACACGAATCAGCTCAAACTCAGAGTTTGGTCGGACCCATCTAAAACAGTCACCTCTCTTGTCTTCAGACTCAGTTTTGGGTTTGACCAGGTCGACCTGGCGCCCGGTGATGCCGAGCGTGTTCAGGTCGATGACGCCAGTGTGGACCGCCTCCCCCTGATGGCTCTGCTCCCCCATGTTGGCTTTGGCCTTGTTGGACTTCAGCATGAAGTCTTTGAGTGCCAGAAGTTTGTCCTCCTCAGCTTCAGTCATTCCCTGCACAGCACACACACTGTATCCATCCATCACAGAAAATAGCTCCACATAGGTTCACAAGTCCCAAGGCTGTAATTACACTCACTATGGTTAGGGGACGATGCATGACTCAGCAGTTTTGTACTTTTGGTGGGTAAATTTAGTGAAATAGTTTATTGTATTTGGAGCTGAACCATTTTTTGGTTTTGGTTGATGTGCTCCTTTTCTCACTCAAACAGATGTTTCAGCTTTTGTGTCCCCTCTGACTCCCAAACAAGTTTTGTGTTACCAAGGTGGATGAATCATTTGACTGATATTCCGTAGAAACCTTCTAGTTGCCATATTTCCAAAGAATTTCATGTTTGATGACTCCTCCTCCTCCTCCTCACTGACCCTCTCACAGGGTTCACTTCAGCATTGCACCAACACTAAAGTTTAATGTTCTCACATGACCAACCAAACCAAAGACTGTTTCTCCTCCACATAGTTTCCTATTTGACCTGTATCATGTCTTGTTTTCTTCTTCAGGACGATCTACATAATTCAGATTAAGTACCAAGGGAAAAAATGGAATGAAATGTTCCAGCTCAGCTTCTCCCACGCCCCGAACAGCAACTAAAAATCCTCAGAAATATTCAACCTGAGGTTTACAATAATGTACAATTAATTCATACAATGATATTATTGCAAGTGACCTGTGACAGGAGCTTCTTCAGCATCTGCGCGATGGCGGGGTCGTCGGGAGCAGGGCATTCTGGGATGGATCCCATGCGCTTCTTCTGACGGAGCAGCAGGTGGCGGAAGAGGCTGGCGATGTCCCTGGACCTCAGAGCGTAGTCAAAGATGGAGCGGCTGACGGGCTCCTTCAGGACGCTGAGCAGGACGAGCTCCTTATCGATCTGTGGAGAGACGTGGCGAGGCTGAAGGATGGAGGGAGCGGAGCTTCTGCTGCCCATGATGACCACGAGGAGCACGCACCTGGATGATGGGCTGGGTAACGAACGGGTTGAGGTGGGGCATCAGTTTGCAGTAGATGTCAGCCACGTTCAGGTGCTGCGCGATGATGGTGATGAAGCCCACGGCGCCGTACCGGATCCACAGGTTTGGGTGACACGAGAATGGAGCTAGGGTAGCGTCACATGGGACAAATGACATCACACCTGAAGTCAGCTGAACGGTAAAACGTATCTCAAAGAGCTGATAGAAACACTCTCAGATTCGAGAGAGTGGGAAATACTTTAATATCTGACTGCTGTGATGATGACCTGAATTATCAGAGAGCAGAATTTCTCTGATCTTCTTCTATGGTTCTAGCTAATTACGCAAGAAGGACCCGGCAACAGGAGCTGAAACAAATGTGCATTTCCTGATGATCCTGATAATGAACATGATCGTTACCGATGTCGCTGACAAACTCGTAGATGTGCGGTTTTTGCAACAGTCCCAGCTGACACATGCACGTGAGCGCGTTCAGAGCTTTGTAGATGACGAATTCCTCGGTGTCACTCAGGCCCTGCTGGAGGAGGGGCTTCAGGATGGATGAGCTCTGCCAGCCCACGTAGGCCGCCACCCCTGCAACATGAGGACAGGACTCAGGACATCACATGACTAAGTCCTGCAGGAATCATCAGGAGACGTCGACGGACTTGTCGTACCCACGATGCTGTCAAAGAAGGCGCCTCGCAGGTGCCAATCATTCTTGTCGTTGAGAAAAGTGATCATGTGGGACAAGAGCACATCGTTGGCCTTCTGCCGGCCGAAGAAGATGCAGAGGCGCGTGATGCCGTTCTCCATCAGGGACTGCTTGACAATGTTCTCCGAGTCACTCAGCAGCGTCACCACCTTCTGCTGCACCATCTCGTGCAGTGCCTGCAGCTCTAAACAATCACCGCAGACACAGGAAGTTTGTTGGTGGAATCAACCCGCAGCACAGGACGCAGCGCCTCTCTGTACCTGAGTCGTAGTTTTCGTTGTGGTGGAGCGTTTCCTCCACGTCCTCGCCACTCAGATCCTGCTCGGTGTTCACATTGTTCTCCTGAACCAGCTCAAGGAAACGCAGCGCACTTTCGGCCAGGTGAGCGATGTTCTCTGGTCATCGTGGTGACAGAACAACAACAACATCCATATGAGCTGAAGTCAGAGCTGTGATCGGTGCTAACGGGAGTTTTACTTCTGACACTGTTGCATCACTTTTCCCATAATGCAGTTTTTTAAGGTTTAGCGTGGGTGTAACAGCGGCTGACCTGCATACGCCATCCTCACGATGGTGGCATCATCCTGGGCCAGGTGGGCGATACCTGGCAGGATGTATTCTGGGTAGATGTTGACGTCATTCCTCGGCACCTCCTTCACCAGAGCCAGCACTTTGGCCAGCGTGCGCACGGCCTGGGCACGCACGCGCGGCATGTTGTCGTTGCAGAAGTGCAGCAGGTACGGCGCGATGCGGTCAAGAAGGATGTCGACAGAGAGTCTGGAGGCCAAGTGCAGCACGAGCTCCAGGGCCGCCAGCTTGGAGTCGCAGGAATGCAGCGTCTGCAGACAGGAAGTGATGACGGACACCAGGACGATGAGACCCTGCTCCTCCCTGGAGCTCAGTATGCCATCGCTATCACCCAGAGGGGGCAATGTGGAGCCTGGAAGAGGAATGAAACCAAGGGTTGCCTGTATGTCGTGGAAATAGTGATTGAGAAGGACTTGAGGGTTTAATGTTCAGCCACTGTAACAGTATTTGTGTTTTAAACATGAGAGATGCTTTAATAAGTGACTAGGACGTGTCCTTTAACTCACATCCTTCACATAATTTTATGAGTATTAAGAGCACAAAGATCAGATCAGATTGGTTCTGGAAGCTCCTCCAGCACTTGTTCTTCCAGGCTGAACTGTTACCAAGAGGTCTGAAGGATTCAGTCATTTTGGACCTGACTGGCGGCTCCAGGTGAATCACGTGACTGTGCTGCTTTCTTTTACCAGAGCAGCAGATCTGCTCACCTCCACGCAGGTTGTGGAGGATGTTTTCCAGATCTTTGTGAATGACGAGCACCCGCTCGTCTGCAGACTGGAAGGTGTCTTTGGCGAACTGAGCGATGTATGGCTGCAGGAAGGTGTAAAAGATGTCAGGAAAGGCTTTTCCCCTCTGCTGCTTCAAATACTCCTCAGCTGTCAGACGCTTCTCTGGTTCCCTCTGGACCATCTGAGCCACCTGAGAGAACGTTTAGAACATCATTCATCAGAAGGTTCTCCACAAATGTGTTTCTGTCACATCAATATGCTGAGATCCAATCAAACAGATGACGAGCTTGGAGAAACTGATTGCACTGTAAGAGCCAATTAGCACACAGAGAAGGTTACCAGATCCCGGATGCTACGATCCTCAATCTTCAGAAGGACCTGCTCCGTCTGGAACAACCCTTTCCGGTAGGCCAATAGTTGAGAGAGATCGAAGAGCGGGACGCCCTCGGTGAAGAGCTCAGCAATCACACAGCCTGAAAACACAACACAGGAGAGATAATCTCAGATTCATCCTCAAATGAATCTAGCAGCAAACTATCGATAACAAGTTAATTAGACGCAGGTCCCGCCCACAGAAACAGCCCAGCTCAGAGGATGAGTTCTCGTTATCTCTTCGGGTACCTGCAGAGAAGATGTCCATGGCCTGCCGGAGCTCCCCCCGGCTCCGCTGGTTGTTGTTGGTTAAGTCCACCAGAGGTGTGTTCTGGTCGCTCTCTGTGGCAAACATGCTTCCATCCACAAACCTCTCAGGTGCAATGTAGCACGTCCGGCGGCGAGACGTGTCAAAGAAGTAGTTGAAATCAGCAGGATTGTCCTCTGGCAGGTATGTGGGCTTGAAGCTAGCAAAGTCTGTGAGCAGTACCCAGTTCCAGCTGGTCACCATTACGTTCTCAGTCTTTATGTCGCCGTGACGGACGCCGGCCTTGTGTGCCTGGTCCACGGCATTAAGGATCTGGAAGGCCAGCCAGCGCTTCTCCACATTGTTGAGGAAGGGCCGCGTGCTGATGCGGTCATACAGGTTGTCACGGACATATTGGCGAAACAGGATGGCGGCCTTTTCATTGAGAGAGGTCTTCTGGAAGGGCAGGCAGTTGTAGCAGGAGTGGAGACGGATCTTCAGCTCCTCCAGCTCCTGTTTGTAGCTGGTGAGCGGCAGTGAAGGATCCTGGATGGCGAACACTTTGACCACGACCAGACCCTCGCGGTGTTTGGCACGCGCCACCTTGAAGAATCGAGTGCTGCCCAAACTTTTATCGTACTCGTAGTCGTGGACGTCAGAAAAGTAACTGTCCACCGACAAGATCTGAGAGGGGGCGATCCCGGCCAACTGGTTCCCCATCGTGTTTCAGGAACCCCACTGGGAACCTACTTACTTCCTTCGGGGAAAGAAAATAACTTAAATCAAACGTAAATATTTCGTATTTTTAAGGCATTTCTGGATTAAAATTAGAAAGACTTAATAATTTAAATGCACGTCTAACAAAAACAACAGCTAATCACACTTAGTTGATGTTTTTAGCCTGTACAAAGAAATTAAACTCTATTCTCTCCTAAAGTTTGCTCAGATATCGTCTTAACACTTTTACCTTACTTGTAATTTGGCATAAATTAACCAAATTAACGTAAAGAGCTGACCGAGCGACCGTCGCGTGACCAAACCCTATCGCAGTCATCTAACCATCATTATCAACATATTTTGTTTACACAAGCAACAAAATAAACACTGATTGCTGTGTTACCGGATGTTTGTGTCAGTCGGTGTTGCTGATCGTGAACTTTAGGACGCTGCTAACGACATAAAGGAGATTGACCAGTCTTAAGGTCTTCGGATTGTATCAATGGACAGCATCGATGCGGCCGAGTAACAACAGCCTAACTCTTATAAAGACCCCAAATCAGCAGCCTGGGCTCATTATTTGTGGCTCCTTTGACACAGCCAGCTGTTGTTATGTATCCGGGTCAGACCGGAAACAGGAACTCAACGACCCGGTAAACCGCGAGCGCCCCCGCAGGTAAGAGCCGGTCTCTGCAGAGATGTTTTATAGGACAGATGCACCACTCACGATCGGTTTATAAACATAAAATGCGACTTACTGAATAGGATCAAGTATACAACGTACAAATGGCTGCAAAATCACAATTAATTCAAAAATCACAAAAATGAAAGCCCAGAAAAAGTTTAGAACCTTTCTAATTTTTTGGGAATGGATGCAGTACCAAGTGGAGCAGTTTTCATTTGTTTATTTATCTTCACACTGATCTCTTTTGCTGTCATGAGAAGCACAAGAGGCCCTTCTGTGCTTCACTGTTGGAATACACTGACAATTAGTGCTTAAAATAACTTTTCTATACTAAACGAACGAAACATGTAATACAAATGAATATTGAAAAAAGGGCATGTAAAAGTCCAGACTCTTGTGGTTTTAGAACTCTTTTCTAACACCGAGTGACTCATCTAATTTTCTACCGTCTTTGTTTGGAAAACGGACGGTTCTGGAACGGAAAGTATCGTGTCGGGGTAATAAAATTAAAAGCGTCAGAAGTTCTGAATAAGTAAAAGGAGTTTTACTACATACAGAAAATGCATTTTTCCCGAACGCCGTGAAATTCAACCATAATTGAACACTCAAAGCAAAGAAAAAAATAACGGAATACATCATGTTTGGTATTTGCAAAAATGCATAGTAGAATACCGTTTTTCATACATTTATTCCTGTTTTTTCCCCCTGAATGATTAAAAATATGAAAATCAGGTTGACGCACCGTTTGTATGAGTGCGCGTAAAGATATCTACATTCAACAATAAATGCATTTTGTCGGATGCTCCGGTTAAACTGATTAGATAACAATAGTAGGTCAGGCGGTACCGCCTCCGAGCCGTCCGCCTTTATTGTGAAACGGAAACCGGTAGTGTCTCCCGGTACCGGCAGCGAGTCTGACGCGAAAATCCGTAATCTGTCCGAGAAAATCTGTCAGCGGTGGGTTCCGCGGAAGATGCTGAAGAAACGGGAGCTGCTGGTAAGTTTAAGGACCACGGCTTCCTCCCAACGCGATGACTCCTTTAGTTATGGATCCCGTCCACGTCTTCGGTCGTGAATCGACGGTTTTCCACGGGCCGATCGCGGGGAGTCATCGGACCCAGGAGCAGCAGCCGAGTTTAGTTAGTTTACCTCCCCGAGAGGAGCTCTCCCTCCGCCTTTAGCCTGCTGCGCGCACCTCGAGGAGCTAATGTTAGCTTAGCAGCCAGCGCCGTCGTAGCTTTTTGTTAAGCTGTCAGAACGGCTGTGGTTTATTGGGGGTTGTTGACCTACGAACCGACCCGGTTTGATGCTCGTCTGCCGCCATTTGAGTTGTTTTGTTTCCCTTAATGGTTAGCCGGCGGGGCATTAGCCCACTAGCTAACCGCAGCTAACGAGGATGTACCTGATGCACCTGACTGGGTTAAGACTCGGCTGTGTTTACTCACTAGACCTGTTGATAGCTCGACCACATCACAGGTACGCGGATAGTTCATGTGCCGCACTTGGCAGTTTAAACTCCTTTAAAATATCGAACATTTCACTGGGAAACAAGTTGGAGACAGTTGAGTGACGAGCACCTGAGCAGGTATGCAGAAGCACCGGGGGGTGAGGCGCGTATCGATGTGTGTGAGCTGTTGCTCTTTCTTGCCGTGGGGCCCAGGAACAGGTGTGAGCAGTTTGGTCCCCGGTGAAGGGTCTGTAATCAGGGTGTGGAGCCGGTAGACGCAGCTGCCTCCAGGTGAGGGCGGAATCTCCCCGGACCCAGAGGAGCTGAAGCTGGCCGCAGTGGGTCGCGACGGGACGTTTATTCTAGAGACGCTGCTTTCACTCAGATATCACGGCGGAATATTACAGTTGCTGGTCCGGATGTGTTTCCCGTCATGACTGATCAGAGGAGCAGCCTGAGCTGTCACCATGACGACGCGTGATTTCGCATGAGACAGGAAGTCACTTTAAGGTTTTTGAATTTCACGTAAAATCATAAAATCCTACTTATTTACGCAAATCTGCAAAGGTTACGTCGGCCGCGTTTTTGTTGGAGGGTTCAGGGCACGGCTGGGTTTAGGTCAAAGGTCAGAGAGTTGTCTGAATGGCTGCTGCTACAAATCAGGTTGACCCAAATTGGTTTAAGCAGCAATCAGACTGGTTGAACTGGAACGCTGGCCCCGCCCCACCAGTGCCTGTGCTGGTATCCATCAAACACAGCTGTCACTTTATGACCACTTATCGGCTTCCTGGGATCATCGCACTCTTATTTTGAAACCAGAGGCGCAGGCTTGCGTCCGCACACCTGAGATATTGCCCTTCTGTTGTTTGCTGCTGAGTCACAGGTGAGGTGACACCTGGCGTTCTCCCGCCTGTGTTCCTGTTGCAGCTTTCCCAGACTCGACCCCCCGGAGAAGATGAGAACATGGTCCCAGTACTGACCGCCAGAAAAGCTTGTGAACTCCCCATCAACGAAGTAGCGTGTGTTTTACAGGTGAGGCCTTATTGGTTGTTCTTGTTGATGCGGCAGCTGATGTCCTAACCTTTGACCTCTGCTCTGGCGGACAGGCGGACCTGCAGGTGGGTCTGAGCCACCAGGAGGTGGGCCGACGGCGAGCGTACCATGGCTGGAACGAGTTCGACATTGGTGAAGAGGAGCCGCTATGGAAGAAATACATTGCACAGGTAAACGTCATGGCAACCAGGTCTGAGGTCTGTGTGTGTTCGCAACCTTGTCCTGTAAAGGGGACAGCCTCCTGGGACAGGACGAGATAGGAGGGGACAGGAGGACACACCCTCCTGGGACAGGACAGGACAGGAGGAGGCACATCCTCCTGGGACAGGAGGAGACAGGAGGAGGCAGGAGGACACACCTTCCTGGGACAGGGCAGGACAGGAGGAGGACCCATCCTCCTGGGACAGGAAGGGATAGGAGGACACAACCTCCTGGGACAGGGCAGGACAGGAGGAGGCACATCCTCCTGGGACAGGAGGGGACAAGAGGACACACCCTCCTGGGACAGGAGGAGACCGGAGGACACACCCTCCTAGGACAGGGCAGGATAGGAGGAGGCACATCCTCCTGGGACAGGGCAGGACAGGAGGAGGACCCAACCTCATGGGACAGGAGGGGACAGGAGAAGGACACACTCTCCTGGGACAGGGCAGGATAGGAGGAGGACCCAACCTCATGGGACAGGAGGAGAAAGGAGAAGGACACACTCTCCTGGGACAGGGCAGGATAGGAGGAGGCACATCCTCCTGGGACAGGAGGGGACAAGAGGACACACCCTCCTGGGACAGGGCAGGTCAGGAGGAGGACCTATCCTCCTGGGACAGGAAGGGACAGGAGGACACACCTTCCTGGGACACAAGAACGTTCCTTCCTGGGACAGGAGGACACACCTTCCTGGGACACAAGAACGTTCCTTCCTGGGACAGGAGGACACACCTTCCTGCTCACACTCGTGTCCTGTGTGTCAGACGTGTCCCATCGGTACCAGTGGACCTGCTACATGCCAACAGGACCCAGGGGGATGTTTGAGAGTGGAAACCAGGTCACCATGGAAGCTGCAGCCTTTGCCCTGTTTCCTTTAGCTCCACCCCTTTATGGACCAGCCAGCTTTGCTCAACTTATGTAAGCAGGAAAGAGCAGCAAGAACATCCTGCCATGATTCCAGGTCTGACCTGGGACCAGATCTGACCTGCTTGCTCAGACCTCTGATGAGACACACACGTTCAGATGGGCCGTGTGTGTGAGTGTGTGTGTCAGCAGACGCCCAGCTGATCAGCTGTGTCCTCTCCAGTTCAAGGACCCTCTCATCCTGCTCCTGTTGGCGTCGGCTGTCATCAGCGTCCTCATGCACCAGTTCGATGACGCCATCAGCATCACTGTGGTGAGTGGAACCTGCATCCAGATGTTAGACAGGATGTAGAATCCTTAAAGACAGATGTTTAAGTGTTGTCAGGCAAACGTATCCACAGCATAAAGAACAGTCTAAAGCCTCAGCATCATCTGTTGACAGGCCATCATCATCGTGGTGACCGTGGCCTTCGTCCAGGTCAGGCTGGGTGTGTGCGTGCATGTCTGTGTGTGTGTGTGTGTCTGTGTGTGTGTGTGTGTGTGTGTGTTTGTGTGTGTGTGTGTGGGTGTGTGTGCGTGCATGTGTGTGTGTGTTTGTGTGTGTGTGTGTGGGTGTGTGTGGGTGAGGGTGTGTTCATTGTGGTTGTCCCTCCTCTGGGCAGGAGTACCGCTCAGAAAAATCTTTGGAAGAACTGGGGAAACTGGTGCCTCCGGAATGTCATTGGTGAGAAGAGAATCTCAGGGAGGGCTGTGTGTGTTACTGTTTGATCATGTGACGTCTTCACCTGTGTCAGTGTGAGGGACGGGGTCCTGGAGCACCTGCTGGCCAGAGAGCTGGTCCCTGGGGACACCGTGTGTCTGTCGGTGGGAGAGAGGGTCCCAGCTGACCTCCGCCTGTTCGAGGTGCAGAAATACACACTCACTCTTTCACTGTCCCCTGTATCTCCCCCTTCTGTCCCCTGTCTCTCCCCCTTCTGTCCCCTGTCTCTTCCCCTTCTGTCCCCTGTTTTTCCCCCTTCTGTCCCCTGTCTCTCCCCCTTCTGTCCCCTGTCTCTCCCCCTTCTGTCCCCTGTCTCTTCCCCTTCTGTCCCCTGTTTTTCCCCCTTCTGTCCCCTGTCTCTCCCCCTTCTGTCCCCTGTCTCTCCCTCTCCCCCTTCTGTCCCCTGTCTCTTCCTCTTCTCTCCCCCTTCTGTCCCCTGTCTCTCACCCTTCTGTCCCCTGTCTCTCCCCCTTCTGCCCCCTGTCTCTCCCTCTCCCTCTTCTGTCCCCTGTCTCTCCCTCTTCTGTCCCCTGTCTCTCCCCCTTCTGTCCCCCTTCTGTCCCCTGTCTCTCCCTCTTCTGTCCCCTGTCTCTCCTCCTTCTGTCCCCTGTCTCTCCCTCTTCTGTCCCCTGTCTCTCCCCCTTCTGTCCCTGTCTCTCCCCCTTCTGTCCCCTGTCTCTTCCCCTTCTGTCCCCTGTCTCGCTGCCCTCTCTCCCCTCTCTCTTCCCCTTCTGTCCACCTTCTGTCCCCTGTCTCTCCCCCTTCTGTCCCCTGTCTCTCCCCCTTCTCTCCTCTGTCTCGCTGCCCTCTCTCCCCTCTCTCTTCCCCTTCTGTCCCCCTTTGTCCCCTGTCTCTTCCCCTTCTGTCCCCCTTTGTCCCCTGTCTCTTCCCCTTCTGTCCCCTGTCTCTTCCCCTTCTGTCCCCTGTCTCTCCCCCTTCTGTCCCCTGTCTCTCCTCCTTCTGTCCCCTGTCTCTCCTCCTTCTGTCCCCTGTCTCTCTCTCTTCTGTCCCCTGTCTCTCTCTCTTCTGTCCCCTGTCTCTTCCCCTTCTGTCCCCTGTCTCTCACCCTTCTGTCCCCTCCCTCTCCCTCTTCTGTCCCCTGTCTCTCCCTCTTCTGTCCCCTGTCTCTCCCCCTTCTGTCCCCTGTCTCTCCCCCTTCTGTCCCCTGTCTCTTCCCCTTCTGTCCCCTGTCTCGCTGCCCTCTCTCCCCTCTCTCTTCCCCTTCTGTCCACCTTCTGTCCCCTGTCTCTCCCCCTTCTGTCCCCTGTCTCTCCCCCTTCTCTCCTCTGTCTCGCTGCCCTCTCTCCCCTCTCTCTTCCCCTTCTGTCCCCCTTTGTCCCCTGTCTCTTCCCCTTCTGTCCCCCTTTGTCCCCTGTCTCTTCCCCTTCTGTCCCCTGTCTCTCCCCCTTCTGTCCCCTGTCTCTCCTCCTTCTGTCCCCTGTCTCTCCTCCTTCTGTCCCCTGTCTCTCTCTCTTCTGTCCCCTGTCTCTCTCTCTTCTGTCCCCTGTCTCTCACCCTTCTGTCCCCTCTCTCTCCCCCTTCTGTCCCCTCTCTCTCCCCCTTCTGTCCCCTGTCTCTTCCCCTTCTGTTCCCTGTCTTTCCCCAGTCTGTCCCCTCTCTCTCCCCCTTCTGTCCCCTCTCTCTCCCCCTTCTGTCCCCTGTCTCTTCCCCTTCTGTTCCCTGTCTTTCCCCAGTCTGTCCCCTGTCTCTCACCCTTCTGTCCCCTCTCTCTCCCACTTCTGTGTCCTGTCTCTTCCCCTTCTGTCCCTTTTCTCTCCCCTTTCTGTCCCCTCTCACTCCCACTTCTGTCCCCTGTCTCTTCCCCTTCTGTCCCCTGTTTTTCCCCCTTCTGTCCCCTGTCTCTCCCCCTTCTGTCCCCTGTCTCTCCCCCTTCTGTCCCCTGTCTCTCCCTCTCCCCCTTCTGTCCCCTGTCTCTTCCTCTTCTCTCCCCCTTCTGTCCCCTGTCTCTCACCCTTCTGTCCCCTGTCTCTGCCCCCTGTCTCTCCCTCTTCTGTCCCCTGTCTCTCCCCCTTCTGTCCCCTGTCTCTTCCTCTTCTCTCCCCCTTCTATCCCGTCTCTCACCCTTCTGTCCCCTGTCTCTCACCCTTCTGTCCCCTGTCTCTCCCCCTTCTGTCCCCTGTCTCTCCCCCTTCTGCCCCCTGTCTCTCCCTCTCCCTCTTCTGTCCCCTGTCTCTCCCCCTTCTGTCCCGTGTCTCTTCCTCTTCTCTCACCCTTCTGTCCCCTGTCTCTCACCCTTCTGTCCCCTGTCTCTCACCCTTCTGTCCCCTGTCTCTTCCCCTTCTGTCCCCTGTCTCTCCTCCTTCTGTCCCCCTTCTGTCCCCTGTCTCTCCTCCTTCTCTCCCCCTTCTGTCCCCCTTCTGTCCCCTGTCTCTCCCCCTTCTGTCCCCCTTCTGTCCCCTGTCCCATGTGCATGCTAACTCTATTCTAAACTCTGTGTCGGTGCTCCATCCTCTCAGTCCACAGACTTGTCTGTGGATGAGTCCAGTCTGACGGGAGAAACCACCCCCTGCTCCAAGAACACCTACCCCCAGACGGGGGGCACCAACAGAGACGTGGCCTCCTGCAGCAACATCGCCTTCATGGGGACGCTGGTGCGCTGCGGCAAAGCCAAGGTACCGTCGGGTTATTCATCGGGTTATTGTTCCTGCTGACAGACCTAATGACCCTGCTGTTGTGGTGTCCCTCAGGGCATCGTCATAGGAACCGGCGAGAACTCGGAGTTTGGGGAGGTTTTCAAGATGATGCAGGCGGAGGAGGTGAAATGTTTTCCTTTTTAGATTGCTGAGACTGTGGTTTCAGTGTTAATCAGACGTAAATGTGCTTTGTTCAGTCTCCGAAGACGCCCCTGCAGAAGAGCATGGATCTGCTGGGGAAGCAGCTCTCGCTCTATTCCCTCAGCATCATAGGTTTGGCCCCTTCACCCCCTTCCTCAGGTCGTTTCTGCCTGTGGGGGCTTGCCTTACCCCTCAACTCTGTGTTTTCAGGGGTCATCATGCTGGTGGGGTGGCTGCAGGGGAAGAGGATCCTGGACATGTTCACCATCGGCGTCAGGTGACTGCAGACACAACACAACGTTGACACAACACAACGTTGAGGTGATTTCGGTCGTTAACCACTGGTTTGGCTCTGGTCTCCTTCAGTCTGGCTGTGGCTGCCATCCCAGAGGGTCTCCCTATCGTGGTGACAGTCACGCTGGCTCTCGGCGTGATGAGGATGGTGAAGAAAAGAGCCATCGTGAAGAAGCTGCCCATCGTAGAAACTCTGGGTAGGTTTCCTCCTCCTCACCGTCATCACTGCCGCACCCACCTCCACCTCTGCCGTAAGTGTGTGTCCGTCTGTCCGTGTCCTCTCAGGTTGCTGTAACGTGATCTGTTCAGACAAGACTGGAACTCTGACCAAGAATGAGATGACGGTCACTCAGATGTTCACATCAGATGGGCTCCACGCTGAGGTCTGTCCACCCTCGCGTCGCCATAAACACGCACGTCGGCGCCGTTTTGCCTCTTTGACCTGCTGATAATGTCGTGCAGGTGACCGGTGTTGGCTACAATGGTGCTGGAGAGGTCCTCCTGGATGGAGAGGTCATCCACGGCTTCTCGTGTCCATCAGTCACCAAGATCGTGGAGGTGGGTCTGAGGTCTCTTCTTCTGTGGTGTCTCCATAAACGGTAGCAACGGTAACTCTCTTTGTGTGTCTGCGTGTCTGTGCATGTGTGTGTGTGTGTGTGTGTAGGCCGGCTGTGTGTGTAATGACTCCGTCATCAGAAATCACACTTTGCTGGGCCGACCAACAGAGGGCGCCCTCATCGCTCTGGCCATGAAGGTAAAGGATTCAAATCTTTTAGCACTTTCATAAAGAAGAGAAGACAATGGAGAAAGACAGAAGAGAAAAAGCGGTCAGGAAAGGTCCAGCTAGGTGTGATGGACCAATGTGGACATTTTCCGCTGGGACAGCGGTTGTACTGGCAGAAGCAGAACCTTCTATGTCCTGGTGAGAGGAGCTCCTCAGACCATTGAAGCTGTGGTCTGTTTGCTGCTCTCCCAGATGGGTCTGGAGAGTCTCCAGCAGGAGTACGTCCGTCTGGAAGAGCAGCCGTTCACCTCGGAACAGAAGTGTATGGCCATCCGCTGTGTCCATCGGACCCTGCGGGTGAGCGTGGTTTCCAGCCTGACTACTCATAAAGCACAAACCTTTCAGCAGGGTCGGACTGACTGACTGACCGTGTTATGTCTGACAGGATAACCCTGGATTTTTCTTCATGAAGGGAGCTTTTGAGCAGGTGATCCGTCTGTGCACCTCCTACAACAGCAGAGGCAGCACGCTGCCCCTCACTCACCAGCAGAGGGAGCTATACCAGCAGCAAGTCAGCTACATGGGCAGCGCCGGCCTCAGAGGTAAAACTGAGCCCACGCAGCACCAGAACCGGCCTGAAGGCATCGGCGCCTTGACATGTCCACCTCTTCCTGCAGTCCTGGCATTTGCATCAGGACCCGAGCTGGGGAACCTGACCTTCCTGGGTCTGGTGGGCATGATTGACCCACCCAGGTCTGGTGTCAAAGAAGCTGTGGGAACGCTCATCGGATCTGGTGTCGCCATCAAGATGATTACTGGGGACTCCCAGGAGACTGCCATCTCCATAGGTAAACACACATGACGCACAGTTAGTGGGGGGGTCGGTGAGCTGGTGGAGATCTGTCCACTGGTTCTGCTGAGTCGGCCTTGGCGGCCTCTAATCTAACATCAGTACTGATCCAGTAATTATTTAGCAGTCATCAGTAGATCCATTAGATTGGTGTCTTTGTGGTTCTGGTTCTGCAGCTGCTCGTTTGGGCTTCTACTCCAAAGGCAGCCAGTGTCTGTCTGGAGACGAGGTGGATCAGCTGGACCTGCAGCAGCTCTCACACATGGTCCCCAGGGTGAGAAGCACAGTTTAGAGCATCAACATTGCTAAAGGCTCATTTATGCTAAAGGCTCATGCTAACGACAACAAGCCTTCGTAGACGCCACCATCTTGTTTTCCGTCGTTCCCGCCCCTTTGATCTTCTCTGAGAGGTTGATGGTATTTTAGAGAACCGTCATGGAACCCGAGTCCAAAGGCTTCATTGTCAAATGAGTCAGTTTGAACTTTGACGAGAAAGCTGAAGGATCTCAGTGGGTCACATGACCGTCTGGTTCTCTCTCCTCAGATTGCTGTATTTTACAGAGCTAGTCCACGCCACAAGCTAAAGATCGTCAAGGTGAGAGGGTGGATGAGTGGGTGGGTGAGGGTGAGGGTGAGTTACAGCTCCGCAGTGACGTTAGCATGCTAATGCTTGGCTGTCCCATCAGCTAAGTGTAACCTGCTAATGGTTAATATGAGCTCCCTGCTGCCCTCTGCTGGATGACTACACTGCGATCGACCTGTAAATGTTGTTGTTGCCTGTAGTCACTGCAGAACATAGGTGCCGTGGTGGCCATGACCGGCGACGGCGTCAATGACGCTGTGGCCCTCAAGGCGGCCGACATCGGCGTTGCAATGGGCCAGACGGGTACCGACGTGTGCAAGGAAGCTGCAGACATGATCCTGGTGGATGACGACTTCCGGACCATCATGTGAGTCGGCTGTAGTGTTGAGTTTCAGCCCCGCAGCTTTATGGCAGAAACGAACCCTCTTCTCTTCCCAGGTCAGCCATCGAGGAGGGAAAAGGAATCTACAACAATATCAAGAACTTTGTGCGTTTCCAGCTGAGCACGTGAGTAAAATACACGTGGGATATTGCCTAAAGCCAAGATCGCAACCTCAGACGCCCCCTTCTGGTGTCCAGGAGCATTGCAGCGTTGACCCTTATCTCCGTGGCGACGCTGATGAATTTCCCCAACCCCCTGAACGCCATGCAGATCCTTTGGATCAACATCATCATGGATGGACCTCCTGCTCAGAGGTACAGGAGTGGAGTTTTTAATTCCATTGAAGTCACCGCGATCCGAATCCGGACTTTTATTCTGAAGAGTGAAATTCACTCTACCGAATGTGTTCCGACCTGAGTGACCTTAAGTGTTTTTGAGGTTTTCTTTGATCTCAGTTTAAATGTGTCACATCTGTGCGCTGTTGCCGTGTTGTTCTCAGCTTGGGGGTGGAGCCTGTTGACAGGGACGTGATCAGGAAGCCGCCTCGTAACGTGAAGGACAGCATCATCACCCGCGGCCTCATCCTCAAGGTGCTGGTGTCGGCCTTCATCATCGTGTGCGGGACGCTCTTTGTCTTCTGGAGAGAGGTGAGCAGTTGACCGGATGAGGCTTGGCCGCAGCTGGGTGATGCCTTTGTGCTTCTCAGTTGCAGGACAACATGATCACCCCCCGAGACACCACCATGACCTTCACCTGCTTCGTCTTCTTCGACATGTTCAACGCCCTGAGCTCTCGCTCTCAGGTGAGTCTGGTGCTCCTCCTCCGCGTGTGTGTGAAATAAAGGTCACTTGTGGTCAAAACGAGCGAGTTAAAAATGTTGTTGGAGATGTAACATCATCAGTCAATGTGTCCTCAGACTCGTATGGTCCATGAGATGGGTCTGTGCAGTAACAGGACCTTCTGCTATGCTGTCCTGGCGTCCATCATGGGCCAGCTCCTCGTCATCTATTTCCCTCCCCTGCAGAGTGTCTTCCAGACGGAGAGTCTCAGCCTCACCGGTACGTTTCTCTAAACCCACCACAGCTGACCTTTGACCTCCAGCTGTGACGAGATGACCCTTCTGCGTAGAAGATGCTAATGTAGTTAGCATTAGCCGAGGCTAACTGTTGGCCACTTGTCCTGCAGACCTGCTCTTCCTGGTGGCCCTCACGTCATCAGTGTGCATCGTGTCTGAGCTCATCAAGATGGGGGAGAGGTGGAGGGGCGGGGCCAACAGAGACCTGCCCACAGACTTTTTCCATGAAGTATGACCCCCCCCCCTCCCACTGTGCCGTCCCGGCAGAAGGACGGGACCAGATGAGTTTCAGGAGCTCTCAGTGAGGGCGCTGAGAGACTTTAGGACTTGTGGGGTTTTCCTGTCAGCTCTGCTGGTGGAGTATTCCCTCTGGGGGGGGACTCCCAGCGTCCGAAACCACAAACTGAACCTTCTTCTGAAGATGACTTTTCTTTTTTATTTTTTTATTTAAAGGCTTCAGACAGCTGCAAGATGGCGTCTGTTCACTGGTCCGTGGGTTTGCAGGCTGCCGGAGGTGTAACGTACAGAACTGTGCACAGATCCAAGTGATTTTATCACATCAGAGAAAAAATATTTGGACTACTGGTACGTTTTGCTTTTTAAAAAAAAAAAAAAAATCAACATTCTGACCCTCCAATCTGGCAAATAAACTGTTCACCTGACATATTTAAAGTTTGAACCTTTTGAAAACTTCAGTTCAATTTCAGCTGAAATGTGTTTTTTCCAGAATTTGGTTTTGTCTTTTCAACTTTTTTGAAAACCTTTTATTTTTAGAACAGAAAACAAAGATGATTTTCTTAAGCTTCCCAGAGTTGAGAGGTCTCCCCAGATTTCTGTGGGGGTCCTCGCCCTTCTCCACAGGAACCCACGTTCTGCTCCCTGCTGTAAACGGTCTCACCGATGTTTGTGTCCAGCAGAACTGGTCCGTTCCTGCTTTTGCTCTGGGGACTTGATCTGATCCCAGCACTGAAAATAAACTTCAACCATGTTTGTGGGGGTCTGGACACAGTTGTGGTTCCTGTACCGGTGCAGTCGGGGTGTGACCAGGTTGGACCATCTCCATGGTAACAGTGCTCTGCTGTCTTGTGCCTTTGAGACGCTGGCGGTCGTCACATTAGCATTGAGTGGAAGTCGTGTGAGTCTGTTCCATGTTCAGTGTGAGTCAGCTGTTTCCATGTGGAGGAGGATTTCTGCATTAACCATCTAAGATTTAAAATTTTAAAAATGGGAAGAATGTGTCTTTGGTACACAGTAAAACGAGAAGGGGGTATTATGGATTCTTTTAATGAAGCTGGTTTTGTGTAAAAAATTATTTTTTATTTTTTTTTCATGATTTAAAACAGACTTTTACTGGAAACTGTGTCGGATCCATTTTGATTTATCACTATAAGTTTTGGGTCCGTTCAGCGCCCGCGTCCCTGCCAAAGATCACGGATCGATTACGAGGTCGGTTAAAGGGTCGATTAAGAGATCTGGAAACACGATCCCCGTTTGAAGCAGCAAAGCCTGCAGGACAACGCTGGTACTACAAAGATGGCGTCGGTCACGTCCTCGTCTCAGAAGACCTCAGTCAACTCCAACCTGATTTTAATTCCCCATCAGAGCTTTTCCACAGATTAACACTGGCAACAAACAGCTGTTTGACAGTCTTTGTTTCGGGTTTTTGACTATTTACCTCATCGCTGCCTCCTCTTTACAGTCTCCGGGGCTCATTCGTGAAACGAGCAGAGGGAATTTGTGTCTAAACTGTTCGTAGACAGAAATTTACGCGAATTTTAGTAGCTCAGCTCTGTTCGTGGCTCCGAACAGAATCTGCACGTTTGCGACCGTGTGGATACATGAATAATGCTTGAATATTGGAAATCGCAATTTGAATTCATATGGGGCTCTGATATCTAAATAATAAGGTGCCTTTGAAAAAGTTTTAAAAGCATCCTAAACATTGCAAACGATTATAAATATCAACATTTGGTTAGTTCAGTTAATTGGCAATAAGTCTAAGATCCAGATTAGGTTGAAGATTGCGAATAATTGCGCAATTCACCAAGATTTATCGTGTTCTCCCTACATGTTGAAAGATGATAAAATTATGCTATAGGCTATAATAAAATGACAAAAATGTAATAAACAATTACCATGTGTGGCTCTTCTATATTTTTGTTTACTTTAATGTAATAAAGTTGACTGGAAAAATGTTAAATTTGGCTACAGACTGACTTATTTGGGGCTGATTAAAATGTAGCTTTAGATGCGGTTTATATTGTTACAGTAGTTTACAAGGTTGCACTATGAACATATTTTACAGATGGGTATTTAAATTAAATGCCAGAAACTTTAAATAAAGCTAAAGGAAATGTGCAAATAATAAACTAGTGTGCAAAATAAGTTTAATCAGTAGCTATGTTGGTAACTAAGTTAGTTATTGTGTAAACTGCTGTAGTGAGAGCCAGCAGGAGTTCAACAGGGACACAGCTCTGGGGAAGAAGTTGTGCCTCAGTCTGCTGCTCCTGGTCCTGAGGGTTCCGAACAGTCTATGGTGGTGGGAGGAGTCCTTAAGGATGCTGCGTGCTCCATGCAGGCAGCGCTTCTTCTGGCCCCCCTCGATGGCTGGACGTGGGATCCCTATGATGCGTTGGGCAGTTTCCACCACCCGCTGCAAAGGCTTGCACTCAGCCATAGTGCAGCTTCCATACCAGACTGTCTATTGTACAGCAATAAAGGTTCACCAGGACAGCTGAAGACAGGTGGTTCTTCCTCAGCGTCCTCAGGAAGAAGAGGCCCGGAGCTCTGTCATATTTGTAACTTGAATTGGTTCTATTTGCTAAATAAAATGTTAAAATTGGCATTTTTCTTCTTGAAGTCTTCATTCAAAGAACACGTGGGCTAGCAGTGACACACGAGAGGTATTGCGATCCAACACGATGGTGGTGATGTAGTGGACCTATCCTGGAGTAAAGAGTCGCCCCCTGCCGGCCACATCTTGATGGTCTTCACTGGTGGCCTGACACGGTTGATGAGGGGTGAGGAACAAAGAGAGCTGGTCTGATTGCCCCAGGTGTGTAGGTGTGTGTGTGTGTGTGTGTGTGTGTGTGTGTGTGTGTGTGTGTGTGTTGGGGGGGGGGGTATCAGCTCTCTCGACAGATCCACGCAAAAGACTCACAACTCCATTGTCGTTTAGGCAAAAACAGACTTGAAACGTAACCGTGAAGAAGTCCACTCAAGCCCTGTTCCAGAATATAGTCTGGTCCCGGTACCATCGTCACACATTCCCACCTCTGTGATCTTTGAACACACGGGCACCGTGCTTGTGTGGTCACGTGGTCGCGTCACGTGACGCCCAGCCGAGCCTGCGAGACTGGTTGAAACCGACAGAAAGCGCCCGAACCCTCCGCGGCGCCTGGTCCGGGATGAGCGCCCTCTGTGTGCGGTCCAGCCGCCGCCTCCTCCGGCAGCTGCTCAGCACCGCCGCCATGAACCGACGCTACACCCTGGACGTCGCCGCTCCGCTGCTCCGGACTCAGAGCTACGTGGACGGTCGCTGGGTCTCCGCGGCGTCGGAGTTTCCCGTCGTGGACCCGTGCACCGGGCAGGAGATCGTCCGGGTGTCCAACTGCGGGCCCGGCGACGCCCGGACGGCCGTGGTGGCTGCGTATGAGGCGTTTCAGTCCTGGAAACAGACAACCGCTAAGGTACGGCCGTCAGCGGCTCTCCGGATTTACATAACGCCCCCATGTGCGCGCACACGCACGGAAATCATGACGTTGGCTCCTGCAGGTGAGGAGTCAGCTGCTGAGGAGATGGTTCGACCTGCTGGTGCTGCACCAAGAAGACCTGGCCAAACTCATCACCTTCGAGTGTGTGAGTACTGCTGCATGCTAATGCTAATGCTAATGCAGCCGTTTAGCCCTTTGGACTGAAATGCTTCTTATCAAATTTTCATTTGTATGTGTGATGATTTAAGTCCAGTTCTGGTCGACGGAATCTCAAAAGGGTTCAGTCTAATTTTGATCAGTTTTTGTAAAAAGATAAATAAATCAAAGTGTGTAACCTGTTGGCATCAACAGCCATTGACAGGTGAGGTCCTCTCAGGTGAGGTCCTCTCAGGTGAGGTCCTCTCAGGTGAGGTCCTCTCAGGTGAGGTCCTCATCGCGGTTCTCCTCATTCATCCTCAGCTCCCACCTAGAGCTCCTCCCCTCAGGCTGATTTAGGTCCTGGTCTTTCAGGGTAAACCCATGCGTGAGGCTGTGGGAGAGATTCTCTACTCCGCGTCCTTCCTGGAGTGGTTTTCCGAGGAGGCTCGGCGGGTGGATGGAGACATCATAGCTTCACCTTTCAAAGATCGGAAAATTCTGTTCCTCAAACAGCCTGTGGGCGTGGCCACCATCATCACGCCGGTGAGCAACGACAGGTTCTGACAGTCCTGCAGACAACAGAGAGTCCTGGTTCAAGGTCTCCACAGGTTGTCTTAACCACCATCTTCTAATCAAATACGATGTTTATCCACAGTGGAACTTTCCCAGTGCCATGATCACCAGGAAGGTCGGAGCTGCTCTGGCTGCCGGCTGCACTGTGGTGGTCAAACCTGCAGAGGACACGCCGCTGTCGGCCCTCGCTCTGGCTGAGGTCAGCACATCTCAGTCAGCTTCTGGCCACATGGGCTGCCTGCTCCAGTGGAGCCTCATTGGTGACCTCATTGGTGACCTCTGGTGGTTCCACAACATTTTCACCCGTCTCTTTCTCCTCTTGTCGCCGTCCCGGATGGTAGCTGGCAGAACAGGCTGGGATCCCACCGGGGGTCTTCAATGTGGTTCCTTGTTCCAGAGAAAACACCCCAACCGTGGGGGAGGTCCTCTGCACCGACCCACTGGTGGCCAAAATCTCCTTCACTGGCTCCACGGCCACTGGCAAGGTGAGAGATTCGGACTGTCTCCCCCTGCTGGCTGAGAGAGGTAGTGTAGAGATACAGTTCAGAGTGTTTGTTTTTCAGTTGCTGCTGAAAATGGCTGCCGACACTGTGAAGAAAGCGTCCATGGAGCTTGGTGGCCACGCCCCCTTCATTGTGTTCGACAGTGCTGATGTGGACAAGGCGGTGGGCGGAGCCATGGCTTCCAAGTTTAGGAACTCTGGCCAGGTGGAGTGTTGAGGGCTGCTGAGCGAAGCCGCCTCCTGCGTCCGTTGACGTCATTGTTCTCTATCGCCCGACAGACGTGCGTGTGCTCCAACCGCTTTCTGGTTCAGAGCAGCATCCACGACCGCTTCGTGGAAAAGCTTCATAAAGCGATGGAGGCGGAGCTCCGCATGGGTCATGGGTCGGAGCCGGACACCACCCAGGGGCCGCTGATCAACAGCAGAGCAGCAGAGAAGGTGGTGACCCAGGAAGCAGTTCATGTGTCAACGTTGACCTGTAGCGCATCGTTAGGCCCCGTTTACATTAGCACGTTGGAAATCAGCACGTTTTTAATTCAGAATGATGTCACATTGGACCGGGGTGGGCTTTGATCCTTATTACTGAAGTAATCAGGCCTTGGTCGCCCGTGTGGGGGTGTGTCCACTGTTGAAATTAACCAATCCTGAGAGAGCCTTGGGTCACACCTCCAAAGGGTGAAGAATGCTTTTTATGCTCAGGTGACCTTTGACCCTAACCTGACGCCATAGTCCAGCTCATTGGTCCACTCTTTTTTTGAGAACGTTTAATGTTGGGATCACGCCGCTTCCTTATATGTGTATAAGCCGTGTAGACGGCCCGTTTGCAGCGCCATGGTCACGGTCAGACACAGTTCAGGCCATTTCACACTTTTAATATTTAAGCAGAATGTTGGTTTTTAAGACCCCCCCATGACTGACCTGCAGGTGGCGCTCCAGATATCAGACGCCGTTTCGCAGGGAGCAAAGGTCCTAACGGGCGGGAGACGTCTGGAAGGGTCATTCGTGGAGCCGACCCTGCTTACTGATGTCACCACCAACATGTTGTGCATGAAGGAGGAGACCTTTGGACCGCTGGTGCCCGTTGTCCGGTCGGTAACTCCTCACAGGAAGTGTGTGGGTGTCATGTGACTGTGTGTTTCCTGTAAAGATCTTGTCCGTATTTGGTGTGAAACGGGGGTTCTGGCTTTGCGTGGATCCAGATGCTGATGTTGTTAAGCAACCAGAACTTTCCCCGATCAGGTTCAACACTGAGGACGAGGCTGTGGCCATCGCCAACGCGTCCAACATGGGCCTCGCCGGTGAGTCGGACTCTGTCCCAGCGTACCCAGTCGCCCCCCTCGTCTCCCAGTCTAACCAATATGGACCTCTGTCCCCAGGGTACTTCTTCTCACAGGATGTGCGTCAGATCTGGCGTGTTGCCGAGGCGTTGGAGGTTGGAATGGTCGGAATCAACGAGGGGTTGCTGTCGACCCCGGAGGCGCTGTTCGGAGGGATCAAACAGTCCGGGCTGGGCGCCGAAGGCTCCAAGTACGGCATCAACGAGTACTTGGAGGTCAAGTACGTTTGCTTCGGCGGCCTGGCGCCCTGAAACGGCGGCACTTTGAGGAGTTAAAGATGTGATCTGCCCTTTTCTGGCTGGGACGCTGACTCTCATTAGCATCCTTTAAATGGTGGCGCCCGTCCAACTGACCACGAGAGACGACGTCCTCAGAGCTCTGAACCTGACCCCAGCTCTTCTGACACCTGTCACCCTTTAAATCACCCTTCTGCATTGTGCTTCTGTATGAAAACGTCCAGAATTCCTCCTCATGAGGGTGGAAAACCTTTGAGTGCTATTTGAGGTTTTTAGTGTTTCCATTAGTTTTTGATGGTAGATTTCAAAGGAGGGTGGAAAGCACCTACTTTCTCCACCCTACTTTCTCGGATCGATCGATTTTACTGTGGCTCATTACCAACGTCGTGAAATCTTTATTAAAACCCGTCCATAAAATTTTGAGTTATTTCAGTAACGATCCATCAAAGGCCGGCAGTCACATGAACTCCACCAAGGTCATGTGATCATGCAGCCATCAGACTCTTTGATCAGTGGTGATCCCCCAAAGCCAGAAAATGGCAGACTACACTTTTAATAACAGGAGCAACGCTGTCTTCTAGCTAGTTTTAATGTACTTAATGTCAAATTAAAAAGGCTAATATGGCCACGACAGCTCTGCTAACATGCTAAAAGTGACGCTAATGCAGCGTTCTTTACAATTCCTAGAGAAAGATGCTTTTACTGCAGATGAGCTACTTAATGGACTAGATGGAGGCGCTGGCGTATGTGGTAGTAAGAGTTTGTCGTGAGCTTTTTGACAATTGAAATATCTGATTATCACATTGCAGATTTAACAACCTGAGAAACTTTACAACAAACTAGCCAAACAAAAAGGGACAAAACATGGAAAGTTTAAAGATAGAGATGGTGTAACTGTCCTGCATTTGATCATGTGATTTTAATGGTTGTTTCTTTTCCTTCTAGTTTATAAATCTCTAAACCTATCTACACAGTTTGTCTGAACATGAAATGTCGATCTCTTTGAATTTGTAAAATCTGTCTTTGATTCATTGTCAGGCGATGCCTTTTGATGGTTTTCTGATTTTAGAGGAAAATAGGTAATTTTATTGATTATTGTTTTTATTACTGACTATAAAAGAGGTGAAATCCTACAGTCTGATTGGTTAACTGTCATGTAACATTGCATATTGAATAAGAACCAGTCAATTGATTGTGCGCTCCTTTCATATTGACATTGGTAACATTTGACAGAAGCTACCATCGCTCCTTATCCCACAGCTGCGGGCGCTCCTGGGCCCAATGCTGAGCCTTTTAGGGTCACGGCAACGATGACCACATTTGTGTCCACTGATGAAAGTTGCTGGAGTTTCGTGGGGGGGGCTCAGGCCAGAGTCCTCATTGGGTTTCCAGGCTAACAGCAAGCTAACCCCGCATGTCCACTGTCAGAGACCAACACTGGCCTCACGGGGTTTGTGGGTGATGACGACCTTCAAACTTGAATGTCCACTAGAACCGTCTTAAGGGGATCCAGGTCCGCTCAGCCAAAGGTGTTTCCACAGCGAGAGGCCTGACCCCGGTTTCTGCTGCGGGTGGGTCCATCCTGACTGAACGTATTGTCCTGGTCGCTGTCGAGCTCCGACTCTGACATCATCAGGCTGGAGTTGTGCTCCGTGCTGCGATGCTTGATGCCTGACAACCGACAAGATGCCACGTAATCAGTTCGTGCCAGAACCAGCCGGGAAAGCCGGTGGCTCTCCATCTGAAGGGGGACTTACTGAACTTTGGTCTCAGCTCCACCCTCTCCTGGTCATCCATATTGTCCAGGATGGTGTACCTGGTCTTCCGTCTCACTTTGGTCTGTCTCCTCCTGGACACACAGACACACACTCCTGAACAGGAAGTCCTGGTAGACAGACTGGGCTGCGACCACCTCTTGCTCACCTTTTGCAGCAGCAGATGAAGGTCCAGCTGATGGAGAGGACAAAGACCACGAGCAGGAAGCTGGTCAGGATGACGTACAGAATCCGCCACTCTGAAAAGGGGAAAAACCTTTGAGCAGGTGACGATCCCAGTCTGCTGTTACTGGTCCGTCCTACAGTATGTTAGAACTACCACAGTTGCTCTCGCCGTCGCCAAAGTATCGACGAATCGGGTTCTCCGTCCAGAAGAGGTCGCACCTGCACTCTTTGCTGACTGGATCACACTGGCCCCGCCCAGAACAGCGTAGCAGACACGCTAAAGTATGAGGAGAAAGCCGCTCAAACGTGCGTCACGTAACCCTCCGCATTTCAGCCAATCAGGCTTCAGAGTGGGTTAGCATAACAGAAACGGTTAGCATAACCGTAGCAAACCCCTCCCCCTCCACGAGGAACTCACAGACGGCGTCGACTCTCAGGACCCTGAACAGCAGGAAGTCATTCTTCTGACCCAGCAGCTCGTTTCTCAGTAGAACCGCCAGCCTGGACCCGGACATGGGACCTGTGGGACCTCTAACAGAGAACCGCAACACTGTACTACACACACACACACACACACACACACGGGGTGAACAGGCTGAGGCGCTTCTTGATACACGACCATTTGCTGCTGTGCTGCCGTACCTGGAGTCCGAGCGTCCCTGCAGCGCTCGGACCTGGACGTCTCCGTTGAGGACGTGGAGCAGAGCGGCGAGCTGTCGGATCACCGTGTCTCTCTGAGCAACGCTGATCTGCGACACCGGCACCAGCATCTCCAGCTCCACCTCCTGGCCACCGCCGCGTTCTGCAGACACAACGAATGATCCATCAGAACTGATATCCGGGAGCTTTCCAATCCAAAGAGACAGTTTGGCTCCCACCTGGTCGGACTTCCACGGTGGCGGTGGCGCTGCTGGAGCGGCCCAGAGCGTCGGTCACCTTCAACCGGAACAGGTAGGTCCCCTGGACCAGATTGGCCAGGTAGAGCGAAGCCTGAGAGTCCGAGCCGTAGAGAACATCCTGGAAATACAATCATCAAAGATCCATGTCCCCAACTTCACTCCGCTGAGACAATGAAGGTTCTGGTCGGCTCGGCTTATTAGTTCTGACCCCAGCAGCTGGACTCTGGCGGTCTCTGACCCACAGGAAGTGCACCTCGCTTTGGTCGCCATCGGTTACAGAGCCTGGCAGCACCAGAGAGTTGTTGGGCAGCGTGAGCGTGTGGCTGCCGCTGGCGTGGGCCACGGGAGGAGGACGTCGGTCTGCAGGAGGAGAAGGTGGATCATTGGCCCGTTATCACCTCTGGAGCAGAACCGGAGCAGAACCGGAGCTTACTCTGCAGGACTCGCACAGACAGTAGCGCGCTGTCTGTCGCCCCCTGCTGGTCACACACCGTCAACCTGAACGTGTACTGTCCTGCCTCAAGGCCTGTTACCGTGGCAACCGCCCGGTCGGCTCCGTCCAGCTTCAATCCAGTTGGCCCGCTGAGGAGGAAACCGTCACCAAACGTTCAACGCGATGTTCAGAAACACAGGTGGGTGGAGTCACCTGACGGCGTCCCAGCGGTAGCTGACGATGCCGCGGTCGTCGGTGCTGCCACTGCCATCGAGCAACAAGCTGTCCACCGGCAGAAACAACCTCCGGTCTGGACCCACAATGGCCACCGGGCCCCCGTTTGACCCCTTGACCTCTACAAAAGAATTATTGTCAACCCGGTGAAGGTTAAACCAGTGAGAGCAGCGGTTCCCATGCTCACTTACCAGCCTGAAAAGCTACGGTGGTGGTGGTGGTGGTGGGCGGGGTTGTGGGTGGAGAACCGGGGGTTCTGATTGTAGTGGGGTCAAAGGTCAGGACCCTTCCTGTTGAAGCTGGTGGAGCTCTGACGGCAGGCCTGAAAACCGTCACCAGACCTGAGGAGCATCAGAGACAGACGGGTGAAGACCAGCTCCATGGAGAGGTTCACACTGATGGGAGCTGTGGGGGGAGTTCTGCTCCCCAGGTGACACACGAGGACCAGCACATCGGTCCAACTGCACCATGGGGACATTCAGTCGGATCAGAGCTGGGTTAAGGTCAGAGGTCAGGATCAGGGTGAGGGCTTTGAGTTGTTATGTCCCTGAAACCTGATATACTGGTTCAACTGGACCTCATTTGGCAGCTTCAGATCAGATAAGATTCCAGTTTGTTCGTGTTTTCTCGTCACATACACCTTCACCACACCTACTGCTCCACCACCCTGGTCAGGACGGACAATCGGACCAGGTCTTCCCCAGAAACTGGGCCAAACGTCTACAAAGTTCACCTGTTTTTCAGGGTTCTGTGTGTGTGTAGTACCAGTTGTGGGCTGTGGTGATGGCCTGTGGTCCACAGGGTTTCCTGGGGATGGTATCAGGGGCTGACCTGTGGGGGTGGGTACATATGAGCCATCTCACGTTCATCACATTTCTGTAAATCAAGCCATGTTTCTCTTTGATCCAGAAGGTCCGGTGGTGTTTTGGGGCTCCGGCTGCAGGTGTACCTGTTTCTGCAGACGTGCTGGTGGGCCTCGCAGAGCCAGGAAGTGATGTCACTACCTCGTAGCGGGCTGAGTCAGTTGTCAGCTGCAGCGGCGGGGAGTCGGCACCACTCACTGATTCAGCCTGAAGTCAGGAAGATAAATGAATCAAATAGAAACAGGCCTAAACCCACCAAACCCAGGTCCGAACTGACCTGGGTTTGGTTCCTATACGTTAACGACCACATACGTTCATCACTTACCTGCGTGAGGTTTTGGGGCTCAGCTGGACTCCTGCTGCCTCCCTCAGCCGCCTGGCTGGTGTTCAGCTGAGACATGGCTCGTCTCTGGTCCACATCACTTCCTGTCAGGCCCTGGTCTGGACCCTCCTCCGCCTCCGATTGGTTGAACGGGCGTCCTGTCACAGATGGTCGATCCGTCTGGGAGATGTGACTCGTCTCCTCCGGACGTCCTTCTGAGTAATCCTGCATTCGCAGCTCAGGCTGATTCTGCTGAGACCCATCGTTCTGGGCCAGGTCTTTCAGGCTCTCCAGATCCTCAAAGATCTGCGAGGGAGGTCTCCATCTGCCTTCATATGGATCTCCCCTCACCAGAGACTGCAGGATCAGCGTCTGCGGTGATGTCCGCCGCAGAAAGACCAGCACCGAGTCGGCACCCGGCCGCTCCTGCGGACGGCAGTTTGCCCTCTGCTGGCAGCTCAGAATATAGCAGTGACCCTCAAACAGCCACGCCAGGTCGTAACCCCGCAGGTCGCAACAGGCCGCCACACACTGAGCTAACGACATCACGCCCGGAACCCGCACGATGCCGCTGCTTTCAACATCTGGAGACACCACGGCTGCTGAGAAGGTCGCCCCCTGCCAACACTGCGACGCCACTGCAGCTGCTACAAGACATTTTATTTTGAGATTAACACTTCATTTACAAAGTGCAGTTTGGCTAAAGATCTACCTTTGAGAGTGGGGAGCAGCAGCAGGAGCCCCGTGGACACGAGCCACCTAAAAGAAACATTACCAGGAGAGATCACGTGATAAACGAGTCCTAAAGTTTTCAACATCTCGTGGTTCTTCAGACAGAACTGCTATCAGAACCACAGTCCAACACTGGTCTCGTGCCACTCCCCGACAGGAAACAGCTATTACAGATCACAAAAATAAAATTCTACTCATTCATATTAAATACGCAGTTTAAAAAAGCATTTAAAACATTCATCTGAAATTTAATTTGGATAATATATAGAATTCTCCACAAATTCAAATCCCACATCCCACGAAATGGGATGTAGCTGGTGAAAACAAACTACAACCGGGACGAACAAGCAATAATAATGTCGGCAATAAAAGGCATCGTCTCTGCATCGCGAGGCTCGCGCTCATGACATGGACGAGCCTCGTCTCGAGCGTTGGCCAACAGACAACAACCTTCCTGTCGTCGCTGGAATAAAAGACGCACCTGCCTGCGGTCCGTGAGCCCAGTTCTCCCAGCAGCATCTTACTGGTTTCTCTGCAGCAGCCCCACTCAATCACAGGATGCGGACTGCACCGTCACAGGGCGGGTTCACGCGCGGGTTCCGAACGTGTTCCGGAGAAGAACGAAGAGCCGAGTCAACCAAATGATTCTACTTCCGGCTGCTAATTTCAAAGCCAGACAGACAACGTCGCAAAAATACTGAAACAAAAATATTGTCATCTGTGTTTTTCGTGTTTAAAGGGTTTGATTACATTACTAAATTACATTACTAGTTGACTATTGTTAAACGTGTATTAAAAACCAAAATGGTGTTTTTGCAGCAGTGAAAAAGTGACCCAGGCCGCCAACAGGTAACCGCTTCCCCCGGTGACTTAGCCGGTATTTTTGTTTTCTGCTTCGTCATCATCTCTGTCCTGAAGGAACCAAAATAATTTCTTTAAAAGAAACTCACAATTACACACAATGACATTTGTTCAAAACCTTGCAAGCAGAAACAGTTTTTGAAAAATTATACTGAATGAAAAGTGAATATTGTTACACATTCATATTTATGCTCCTTCTGAATGGTGTCCCCATCTAAGAAACACTTATTTTGAAAGCAGACCTCTGATTTCCTATTTAGACTCCTCTGGGTCTGGAAAGAGTCCGGGTATGAACGAAATAATCCACACAGGGCAACCCTTTACCTCTAGATTTTATTTTGGCCTTTTCTTACAAAAACAGACATGTGAGCTCACAGCCACATATAAATTACAACAGCAAACACGGTTTTCCTTTAAATAAACTCAGAATAAACCATCATTTTACCACCTAAATGTTGACGCTTGTGACAGCAGCAGAGGAAAATCACACGTTTGGATCATATTTAGCGTGAAAGAGACACCAAGAGGCTGTAAATGTGACATTTACCCTGAAAACAGTCAGAACGTAAACATTTTTATTTTACATACTTGTGAGGTCATTTACAGAGAAGACTGTTGCTGACACACACACACGCACAGTGAGCATGCTCAGACCCAATGAGTGGTTTTAATTTTCATCTTAAATGAATGAAACACAAGAAGGTTGTTAATTTTTTTCACTTTTACTGGTAAAGTTGGAAGCGCTGAAACTCTGCTTTCTCGATCTCCCTTTGATGATAAAAAGCTACTTTTTAAAACTGTAGCTAACTAAGCAGCTAAGGAAAAGTCACATTAGGAAACAAATGTTAATCAGGTCATGAATGTACAGTTGTTGTAAAACAGGAGTGGAATAACAGGACATGGACGCGCCTTCATAAAATGACTAATCTATCCCACTAACACCTCCACTTAAGTTATTACAACTTCCTGTTGTAACAGAAGTCAGCTGACCGGCAGGTCCAAATTCACATTGAGAGGGTTAAAGGGTCACTTCACCCAAAAACAAACTTCATTAAAAAGTGAATTATGCTTTAAAAGAACCTTTTTCTCGGAGGTGACGAAGGGAAATCTGACCTTGTGACTGCTGCTAAAACCACGAAACACAGAAATGTCACCATCAGGTCACATCCTCACCCTCAGCGGCGCCAGAATCTGCTGATGCCGCTTTAGGTTTTGGAGTGCGGCGTGTCCACCAGGGGTCGGGAGCACGATCCCCAGATGCTTCAGCACTGGAGCGGCGGATGGAAGCTACGTCTGCAGTCCACAGCTTTGGCACCAGGAGGCTGCGCTCGCTTCCTCCGGAGCTCGTCCCGGCCCAACGTGGCGCTGAGCCGCGAGTACGCCGCCTTGTACCTTTTATCAAAAGCAGCTGCAGCGAGAGAGGAAAGGTCACTTTGATACTGGTTCTGAGAGCTGGATTGTGATCAGCAGGAACCAGAGTGTGACGTACCGATGTGGTCTTTGCCCATCGCTGCCAGCGTGAGGAACAGCATCTCTCTGTACAAGCTCCTGTCAAACACACAAACACACCATGGTCAGCACGCCAACGGATGCAAGGACACCATCAGAACTGTAGTGACCCGTGTTGAAAGCTCCTCCCACCTCTGGGTCCTCGGTGAACCCGGCTGCTTGTCCAGTGTTTCCAGGAAAAGGGTGATGGCCTTATGGACCTCGTTCATGCCCACCCAGCGCAGCACCTCTTCCAGGAAGGACAGCGTGAAGGGGTGGTTGTGTCGCCGCCAGCTGTAAGTCCTCATCGGGACGCCACCTGGTGGAGAAAGACAGTGATGCCAGGAAAACCTCTTTCACATCTTCAAAGTTTGCCCAGTTTCTTACTGTGGATCCGCCAGAGGACATAGAGGGGAGGCCACTGGTCCACATCGGGGGTCAGGGTGTCCCACAGCAGCCGCACCCTCAGAGTTGAACCTTCAGGCTGGAAAAACAGGTACAAGCGAACCATTTTTATAACGGCGACCTGTCCCTCACTTTGATGCATCGCTGACGGTTGAGTTGTGTCCGTTTGCTGGACGGCAGGTGAGTTTACCTGTGCGAATTTGCTGACCAATGGCGACGCTTGGACCAGCTGCAGTAAGTTACTGGGCAGCCCAAGACGCTGGAAGTACCAGACTAGGTTCCAAAAGATAATGGAGTGGTTGTCCAGGAACTGAGGCTGGGCCAGCACTGCTTCACCCTCATTCTCCAACAAACTCTCCAGCTCCTTCCTCAGAACCAGAGGGCTCAGGTACGCCACCGTCACCTGTGGAGCTCCGCCTGCTGAAGCTCCCTAAAGGAGGAGGGAATAGAAAGACTGGTGAAGAGGAAGAATTCAGCTTTTGGCAGATTCAGGTAGTAAAGGAGTACCACAGCTGCGCTGCTGTTTTCTGAAAGTCTGCTCGTCTCACAGCCGGACTCAGTCAGGCCATTACACTGGAGCCGCAGTGAGGAGTCCTGACCAGTGGGGGGGCTGATGGCACTTTTGAGCTCCTCCTCAGGGTTCCAGCTACTCTGTTCCGAACTGAGAAACAACACAGAAGAACCACAAGTGTATAAAAATGAATACAGAGAATCCAGAGTCCCCCTAGTGGTTGAAATGCATATATAACACAATCCAGACCTTTCAACACACAGCTACATAGCTAATGCTAACCGGTCCGGACCTTAGAAATTGCAAACCTGCTGATGGGTCGGAGGTCACAGAGCTCAGCGTTCAGAAAAGGGACAAAGGAGGCGCCACAGAATGGGCAGGATGAATTGAGGTTGGAGTCGTCTGATGTCCAGCCCGCCATGATCTCCTCGTCATAAACCAGCGAGTTACAGCTGCGGCACAGCGAGCAGCTGGTCATCAGCACCTGGACACACGGAGGTCGGCTCAGCGCCACAAGCCCTCGCAGAATCAATCTGCCATTTGTCATGTCAGCTCTACCTCAAGTCCCGCCCCCTCTTGATTGGCATCCCAGGATCGCCGCAAAGGGTAGCTAGAAGTCGGCGTATCCGTCAAGTCGAGGTCACTTCCTACTGACAAAGAACTCTGGGAAAAGGCCATAAGTAGTTTAATATGAAGCTTAAAAGCACTTGTTTTCAATCCACAGAAAGTGCTGTAACGAACCATCTGGAGATGATAAAAACACCTCTGAGGAGGTCAAACGAGAAGCTTTGACCAAATCATTGATTTTAGTCATTTTGTCTGATTTTGCCTGATTGTAAATGAGCAGCATCACTGAACCGGATTGGTTCCTGCTCTGAACAGTTACTGTGTTCACGCCCATGTCAGCACCTTCACAGACAGAAGCAGAGAGTGATGTCACAGCCTTCACCTCAGATGTGGCGTTGACCAGCTTCTCCTTGGCTCTCAGAATGGTTTCAGCCACTTTCCTCGACTGCCGCTGCTCAGACACTCTTCGACCGACCGCTGCTCCTCCTCCTCGGGCTCGCCGGTCATCCACACTGGCGGCCCTGCGCACAGATAATCGGTGTCTGGTGGGTGTGAGCAGCTGCTGGAGCTTTCCCGTCAGGCCACCTCGACTGGGCGAAGACACGTTGTTGGAATTCTCGTCTACCACTTTGTCATGATTCCCTTCCACTCTGAGGAGCAAAAGCATGAAAACAGAGTCAAAACGGGATGGAAAATGATTCAATAGAGTCATAAATGTTTGGAAAAAAGAATATCTAATGAGTTGACTGTCAAATCTGAGTTGTCTGCAGTGACCTTTGACCTTTTACCCTGCTAACAGCACCAACCTGCCATCTCGCCGTGTCGGCTGGAAGCTGCAGTCCAGCTCAGAATCAGCCGACTCTGCACACTCCTTGTAGAAGGTGGAGAGGCAGACCTGACTCCGACGAACCAGCACACCTGCAGGGGGCGCCACAGGGGGCGGGGTGGATGCATCTCTGCGCCCCATTGGAGGTTTACCGGAGATGGCGTCGATGCTGCAGCCATTGGTCCCGGCAGCTCCAAGGACGGTCTTCCTGCACGGTTTCATCTCTGAAGAAAGAAAAGACTGAAGATAAGGGGCGGGGCAAGGACGACGCCACTGAGGATGAGGAAGATGAAGAAAAGGATGACGAACTGTCAGCAGGCGTCTTCATGCTGCTCAGACTGCTGCTCTTCACCAAAGGACCCGTCAGAGACTCGTGACTGGAGCTTTCAGACAGGCCGCTCCAACTGGACTGACGAATCAGGGCGGAGTGGGGGCGGAGCCGCTGCTCAGCATCAAAGGCTTCTTTAACCAAAACAAGCTCACGTTAACGGGAGCTCCTCCTACCACGCAGACCAGAACACCACCCAAACCCTGACCTCGTGACCCCACTGATCCGCTCTTCTGACGCCGCTTGAGTGGCTGTCTGAACTGGGCCACCGCCAGCAGGACGTTCCTGAGCCGGGCCCAGCGGAGACGTCCTCCCTGACTGGTGGATGGCCACTTGCTCTCCAGCACTGCCTGAGGACAGAAACCAGGTCATCAACACGCCACCATCTCATCCACCAATCAGACCCAAATGAGCGCGTCAACATACATTAAAGTGTGTGTGTACCTTGTTGTAGTATCCATAAGTGATGGTGTTGGGTGTGAGGCCGGCCTTCTTCATCTCCAGCAGGACTCGTACTGCCAGAACAGGTTGACCGTACTGACCACACAGCTGCATCAGGATCCTGTAGCACACCTGAAAGACACCCACCCCCCCAACACACACACACACATACACACACACACACACATCAGACCTGAGGAACCTCCACTTTGTAAAGGCGTTCAGGTTGTGAATCTCACCTCGTCTGGGAGCACCACCTTGCGGTTCTCCATGTGTTTGAGGACATCATAGGCTGTGTCCAATGTGCGAACCTTCAGGTTCTCCGCCCGAACAAAAGTGGGCAGGTAGATGAACCAGAGGCCATAACAGTGACCCAGCAGGCACTTAGACCACATGTCTGGAACTGCAGAATACTTCTGAGCACTTTTCTGAGCCAACTTGATCTCCTGTGAGACGAGGACAATGAGTCGACACCCCACTTCCACTCACATGTCCTGCCTATACCTTAAGTGTCCACTAGAGGGCATTAAAACACCCCTGACCAAAGGTCAGAGGGGAACGGTTGTCGCGTCCTGAAAACTTCATATCTGATATCAACAGATATTTTATCCTTCCTGCTGTTTGACTACAAACCTGTTTTGTCCGCCGGGGGGCGGGGCTACTGGGGGCACTGCCTTTGGCGGGGACCCGTAGTTGGTCCTGGGGCTGGTCGAAGAGCTCAGGCCTCAACGTGGGAAACGTTTCGTAGCTGGAGAAACCAAGGTTTTTTTTAGAAGCACAGAGAAAGCTGCCGAGCTTAACACACCTGCAACACACCTGTAGAGGGCAGGGCAGTCGGAGCCGTCAGCTTCCTGAGGAATCTCAGGAGGCATGATGAAGACTGTGTGTTCTCCGCTGTGACTGTCATCCAGATCAATGAGCCGGACCTCCTCTGGCTTCTCCCCATCCACCTGAGGGAGGACACACAAATTCAGCACCACTGCAGCTGGACCACTTTCATTAACCCAGTGGAGGTCGCGACCTATCAGACCTTTTGGACGCACTCGTCGAAGAACTCCAGGCAGGTGTGCCGGTCGCTGACAAACGAACACTCTTCGATGAACTGAGTGAACATCTGCGTTCTGGTCAGCTGAATGTAGAACTTCTGCTGCGTTCGCTCGCGAGACTTCAGAAAACCTGCAGGATGAAGATGATCAGCAGGAGCTGGCGGCGTTCTCGCTGCGGCGGCGGAGGAACCAGCACTCACCCTGCAGGTTGAACAGGGAGCTGCAGTCGGTGGTGGTGTCGGACGGCGCCTGGGTGATCGGCAGCAGGAAGCTTCTGTAGCCGCGCAGGAGGCAGCTCATGAAGCGCAGGAAGGCCTCCTGGATTTCCAGCTCCAGTTGCTTCTGGCTCCGATAGATCTGATCGTAGTCTGTCAACAGGAACTCCAGCGTCGCCTCCTCCTGGCCAGGATTGCAAACTGCAGCATTGAGGAGACAGCGTGAGGCCACCGGCACCGTTTATGTCAACGTAAAGGCAGACCAACTTTCACTCACTCTTCTCCAGAGTTTTGTGGAGGTTTGTCAGAGTGTTGAACAGAGTCTTCCCTTGCTTTCTGGGTAAGGATCGCCATGACAACGGTTTCTTGTCCTCTGACCTAAAATAGAAGAAGGTCAAGTTTGGTTTGCTGCCTTCAAGATCGGCAAAAGGTCAATTTTAGAGTTCCTGGCAGTTCTGGATCAGTCCGAAGTTCTTCAGACCTTCAGGTTAATGTTGTGTTCATGTGCTTTTCCACTTTTATTAAACAATATTTCTCTGACGTCAGTTTAGCTTCTCTTAATCAACGTCCCTCAGCTCCGCTGGACGTTTGGGGGACACATCAGTGTGCAGCTGACTGGACTCACTGGAAGATGGTGTTGGTGTCCAGGTCCACACACACCACATCGGTGGGAGGGTCATGCAGGTCAAAGTAGCTGGAGTGGACGCCAACGATGAAGGGCATCGGAGCGAGCAGGACATCAGCCATCTGCAGCGGACACAGCGGGATGTAGGGACAGATCCAGCGCAGAGGGAAGCTCATCTGAGACACACACACACACACACACCCTTCTCACTTCCTGTCCTGTTCCTGGTTGTGTGTCTGTGTGTGAGTGTGAGTGTGTGTGCTTACAGACACCAGGGCCTCACTAACAGATGTGAGGACGTCAGGCCGCAGCGAGTGAAGCAGCAGTTTGTGCTCTGTGAGGACAGCGAGCAGCAACGTGCAGGCGTTCTCTGGCCCGAGGTTCTGCAGCAGCTTCAGGAAGCTAGCGCCACTACAGAGTCATCAAATGAAATCAGTCATCAAAGCATCAGTCAAACAGGTGAAGATGTGAAACTTTAACTGACCTGAGAGGCAGCGGAGATGAGACCGGTTGACAGAGCAGCAGATTATCGTAGGAGGAGAGCTGAGGAGTCCAGAGGGTCAGGAAACATCTGCAGCGATGAAGCTACTAGTGCTGCTAATGATGCTAACACTGCTACACTCAATAGTGCTGCTAACACTGCTTACAGTGCTACAGCTAATAGTGCTGCTACCATCAGATGATGACGATGTGTGCTCCAAAGTAACTCAAACTTTAGCTTTAAATAATTTTTTAAGCATCAAGGGGCAGATCTTTAAGAACTTTCTTTTTTTTTACTTTCACCATGTTTATGCATTCAATTGTCTGCTTGTTATATTTGTCATTTTTACCTGAACCAGGATGCGCGGCCGCTGGGGGGAGGGGAACGGGACGTTGTGCATGAAGCTGGAGACGTGTCTGCAGAGAACCAACAGGTGAACACAGGGCAGCAAATGCTCCCTCTCCACTCCAACAACTGTGAATCAAATGAATCTGAACTCACTTTTCCAGCGGGAGGACTTGAGCTCCAGAGACGGAGTATCTGTAGATGAAGGTGAGGAACTTCTGGAAGACGCTGAAGAAGGGCCAGTGTGACAGGACGCAGATGCTCTTCTTCACTTGCAGGCTGCGGTTGGTGATAGGCCGCCGGTCAACCACGCTGAGAAGCCCCAACCTCACGCGCTGCCGCTCCGACAGCAGCTCCTGCTGGAACGACTCGTAGAACTGGATGGCGGCACCGTAAACCTGCAGGTACACGGGTCCATCATAGTCCTCGCTGCGGAAAGCCTGACCTCCTCAACATCTCTGAGACCTACCTTGTCCCCAGAAGCCGATGTCAGGACAAAGGTAGAGAAGACGGGCAGCTGGTACTTTGTGTTCAAAGGCCAGCTCTCCACGGTGACGCCCATCGGAAGACAGAAGACCGGAACAGAGTCTGGAAGAGGGAACGTCTCCAAGTCCTCTTCCGGGTACCGACTGAGTAAGCCTGAATAGAAGAAGGAGGAGAATGAGGAAGAGACATTTCCTGTGAGTTCATCACTGAACAGACACCGGCAGATCTGACATACATTTAACCTCAGCCGGTTGCTATGGTAACGCCTTAAATAGTGTTGAGACACCTGTCATTTGCTGGTTTCCACCCCCTTGAATTTTGAAGGAACCTCAATTATTGCTGTAATGAGGAGGAATTCTGGACGTTTCAAGGTAGAAATAGATCCCAAAATGTGATGGAAGCACTTTTATTGTGAGGCAGGACTTGAGGGGAGGGGACCTCAGAGCCATGAGGCCTAGCAGTTTAGCAGATATCTGGTGAGTGTGTCTTTGCTGATGATGAATCAACATCCCTAATATTAATACTCATTAGCTAATATTAATGCTAACGACGCACAGATACTCACTGGGTTTGTAGACCAGGGCATTAGCTTTAGCCACCGCTCTCTTGTAGCACACAAACAGGGCCGGACCCCACTGGACACAAACATGTTAGTCAGCAGGAGCGAGTGCCAGCTGATGAAGACTTGGTGATTATGGCAGGGAAATAAGCCCCGCCTCCTGACACTCACCATGCTGGTGTTGAGGTTCTTGTCAACACGACAGAACGTGTGTGGGGCCACTTCTCCCTTGCTGGGCAACAGGAGGCCGATATCAGTGATGCCCAGGGTGTGGAGACCCTGCGTGTCCAGAGCACGGCGGTAGGTCAGGAACACGCGGTGAGCCGCCGGGCCTCCGCCAGAGGTCAGACTAGCAGAGCGGCTGTAGGGCGTGGTCTCGATGATGTACCAACCCTGCTTCAGCTGCTCTTTACCCTCATAAAGAACCCTGCAGACCAGAGAGACACATGAAATCAGAACACTGACCAAACCATAACAGGCAGCTCAGAGGTGAAACACCTTGTGGGCAGCAGCTGATCTAGAACCTGCCAGGAGCCAAGCTGTTCCTGTGCCTGAGGTACTGTGTCCTCCTGTCATTTTTAGCCATCTTAGCTTCTTTAGCAACTCTTAGCATTGTTTGCGAGGAGCAGAACTGGGACAAAAGCTGGCGATCATGTGGACCAGCATGATCCTGACAGACAGGTCAGGATCATGCTGGTCACCGTTTCACCCTGCGACATCAACGTCTTGGTTATGATGCAACGTTAGATTCTCATTCCACTCTCATATAACCCAACAGTCGTCTGCCAGGACTCACCCGAGGTCCAGGATGGGTGGTTTGTCCCGCCCCCGGCGGTAGCACAGGAACAGGTGAGGGTTGTTAATCAGCCCGGCGCTCAGCTCGGCCAAATGTCCACCCAGAGTCTTGTCAATGCAGGTGAAACCCTCTGGAACCTCCTCGCCAAGGCCACGGGCGATCACCGCCAAGTCTGTCACAGACTCCGCCCCTCGGCCTGCCATGAACGACGAGGAGCCAGACGAGGCGCGACCGTCCTCCTCCAGAGACGTCCATGGTCCCACCGGGTCCAAACCCGCCACCACAAAATAGTCCACCAGCTGTGGACATTTCTCCTCTGTCATGCCTCTGCTGGGAGGAGATGAACTTCATTACTTTCCAAAACATTTTGTCAAAGAACATTAGGAGATGATGAAGATTAATTAGTCCAACAGCGGCGCGTGTGTGTGTGTGTGTGCGTGTGTGTGTGTGCGTGTGTGTGTGTGTAAATAAGAGGCACCATGCCAAATCCACCTTATGTAACGTCGTACTGGAAACTGACTAAACCCTGCCAACATCTCATCCAGAGCAGGGGGAACCCTGTTGCCGTGGTTACAATAATCAGGTTACTGCAAACATATCATATGATTACCTGCGCTGCCTGAAGGCATCAACAGAAATGTGTTGAGCTTATAAAGGAACAGAGACACAGTCCAGAGTGGCCCCCTGGTGGCTGGCAGCAGTACAGCCCAGAGCGTTCTGACCAGCAGCCAATCAGAGGTCAGTATCAGCTGCTGCGCTAATCACATCTGCCTGATGAACAATTCACAGTTTAATCTACTTATGTTAATCGGATTATGATGAGACAAATCTAATTTCAGCCTGGACCCTCCAGAATATGATGCCAAATAACAAGGTGAAAGTGACCCCAGAAAGGTCGCAGCAGAGGAAGTGGGAAGAACACAGGGTCAAAGGTCAGCAGGAAAACAGGAAGAAGCCTTCCAGCCTGTTTCCTGTTCATAGATCACTTCCTGGTGACCACAGCTCATCTCCTAGTGGTGAAAATACAGTTCAACACACACACACACACACACAGACTTGTACTTCTATCTTTGTGACAACGTTCATAGACATAATGCATTACCCAGCTCCTAACCCTGACCCCTGACCCTTAACCACAACACAACAACATCTTAACCCTCAAACAGTTCTCTTAAGTGAGGACTGTCCAAATGTCCTCACTTGGCTAGTAGAATGAGTATTTTAGCACGCAGTATGTAGTAAGCACAACACACACACACACACACACACACACACACACATACAGTCAAAGAGCCAAAGATAAAACATTTGTAGGATACATTTTAAATGGGGCCTTTGGGGGCGGGGCCTGTCAGCCTGAGGATGATGTCACACGGAGTAGCCAATCACAGACAAACTTACTAATCACAGTCCTGATTCCTGATTAACATGGTTTCTTCTTCTTCTCCTCGGATGGAATCCGTGTCAGCTTCAGACATGCCTCTGACCTCTGACCCTGGCACTGCGCAGCGGAGGAGGACTGTTCCCTACAGTCGGACCCTGACGGTAGAGGTGAGGTTCCAGCTGAAGCAACTTCACATACTCAAAAAAGAAACTGAATCTGGTTCTGCTCAGAAGCTGTGTCACCACAAATCCACTTCCTGTCGTCAAACTGGTGTTGTTCCACTCCGCCTGGACGCACGAGCTGCGACGCTACATGAGTGCTGAGGCCTCGCCCACCTGAGCTTTTGGACAGGAAACAATGATAGCACGCGCCGAGGTGCTTTTCTGTTCAGTAAAGAGGAACTGAGACGCTGGAACAGGAAGTCATTGCTGCCGAAAACTGCAGTGCTGCTTCGCCACCTGACACAAACTTACAACGTCTCACTATGCTGCAGCAACACTAACCAGCTAATGCGCTAACGCGCTGCAATGTTAGCATCCGAGATCCACAGAACGTCACCAAAAACCGGAAGCTAAAAAATCCCACTCACACAAATAACAAACAATATTATTTAATCTTTTTTTGGGGGGGGAATCAGTCAGCGAACACAGTGCACCACGAAAGTAGATGCATGCTGGGAAATTGTGGCGAGGGTGTTCGGGATGCTGCGACCACGCTGTTTGACCAGTTAAACTCCAGTAAAACCACAGGGAGCAGCCAGTAAACAGGCCGAGCAAGTGGAATGCATGAGTAAAAACATAAAGATAGACATCTTTCACGTGATTGGCTGGAACCCCTGCTGGTGGTTGACTTCCTAAATGTGATGAGCTCTCAACACATCATCACCCTGGGCAACCGCGATGGTCGGTCACGTGATGAAGTGAACGAGGAAACGACGGGATAAAAATGTCCAGTGAGCTCCTCCTGTTTTACTTTCGCTTTAATATATCGGCCCGTTATAGCCTTAACAAGCACAAGCAAGAACAAGAACACAGGCGCACACACACACACGCACACACACACACACACACACACACACACACACACACACACACATACACACATACACACACACAGGCCTGAGCAGCTGCAGGACATTTAACACCGCCACCTTCACCGAAGCGGGGTCCATTGTCGGACAGGGTTCTAAAGCTATAGACTGTATCGCAGGACCAGGTGAATGTGTGCGGTGTTTGCGTGTGTGTGCACGCGCGTTTATTTATTTCCCTGCGCCGGATTTGTGCGTTCGAGACGTCACCGTTTAAATGATCGGACGCAGTCCGTGTCCCGTACCGGTTCGGGTATCAGAACAGAATGGACCCGCATTCCCTTCATGAGCGCTGAGGAAGTGAACCTTGATGGTAAAACATCTGATTATCCATCTAACTATTGCTACACAGTTAGAAACGCCCGTGTCGCAAAAGGCTTTGGTGACTAAAAACATTAATTGAAGAAACTGAAGGAACCGTGTCCGATGATGGATGCCGTTAAAGGACTGGCTTTAGCTCATTGTTAGCCATCCGCGTCCAGAGACTGTTTAGGATGTTCTGGTAGAGCGGGTCGGTCCAAGAGCTGAGCCGACCTGCTGAATGTGTTCTGGTGTCAAACATACCTCGTTGTCGCTGCTGTATTTTCCCCCGCTGAACTGGAACCACCATGTTTAGGTCACTCTTTCACATGTGACGTCCATGTTTGTCGTCTGTTTGGAGCCGCAGCTGCACGTCAAAACCACCCGACGTCACAGTGAGGCACATCCGGGCAATTCTTCCGAATTAAAAGCATAATAAAAGGTTTATGCACTGTCCCATATGATTTGCAGTTTTTACCTGTACAGACAGCGATTTAAGAGCATTTTAACCTCTTTATTATACATTATCTTCTTTATTCTCAGCAAACACAAGTGATAAATAAAACGAATGTTATGTTACCAGTTACGTTCATAGCTGTTATACGGTTGTTTAAGTGCTTCACAACCCACAGAAATGAGCACATTAGCCTCATCCAGCTGATCTATTCAAGTGATTTTGATCGGCACACATCCATGACTTATTAAACGTCTGTTCATCAAGTTCAATTGACAGTCGCTTCCTCACGAACGGGGTCTTATTTTGAAACTTGTGTGGCTTGTGTTTCCGGTATGACTGCTGAGTCTTGATCAACTGTCATGACCACAGACGTTTGTCAGACTGATTTTCGTCTTATTGACTGAGAGGAAAAGTTTCTACTGGCAAAACTCAGAGGTGACAGTCATTTAAATTATTTCTGGGATTTAGAATTTTGATATAAAAAGGTAGTTTTTCCCCTCCTATAGAGGACAGTAAATGTAAACAAAAGCCTGTTTATAATCTCTTCTTTATTTTCACGTTTTTGTTACAAAGAAATCTGCGGTTTAAGAAAAAATATGTTTAGATTTACCAACTCGATATTCCCTCGTTATTTATTACAATCTTCAAATAAAAATCTGAACTTAATACAACAAAGCATAAAGCTAATTTCTTTAAATTCTGTGCAGCCTAAAATAAAAACTAATAACATTAATATTATAAGAGCATTTCATATCATACATCGTTATAAAATATGACAATAATAAGAAATATGGCCTTTGACGTATCCCCACACTCGCTGGTCAACAGCTCCCCTACTGGCAGAGTCTGGAACTGCAGTTCAACTCAGTACAGCTTTTTGAGTTCACGCACACACGCAACATTTATATGAAAATCATTTTAAAGGATTCAAAAGCCCTTAAAATTATATTTTAAAAAACAAGGATGACATTTCTGAAGTATGTCATACAACACAGTTCTGCATTTTTTTCTTCAGTCGCAAATTGCTTTTATAGTTACCACTTTAAAAGGACTTTTTGCTTTTTGATCGTAATAAAAACGACTCGAATGGCCGACCGAACGTTTACAATATACATCCGCGAATTGTGCTTTTATGCAAGAAAAGCTTGATCGGAAAGGGTAAGGAAGAGTTTGGGATGATTGAAAAACTTCAAAACTTTCCAAAGTAATTAAAGTCAAATGAGAGGAACGTACGTGATTTCCAGCTTTGATCTTTAGAACGTGTATGAAATTCTTCTATATTCCTGAGATTTTTTCATTTTACAATGTGATTTAAGAATTCTGAGTTTTTTCCTGGAAGCTTTTGGAGAAACTGCTGGAACATTTGACATTCGATTTGGGAAAAGTCGACAAAATTGGACAAATTTCAGTGCAATAACATTTAAATTCAACATGGCCCCGCCCCATTTAGCCACTTCCTAAATCACACGTTCCAGACGTGATGGGCACGAAGCACAGAATCTGGTCGGCTGCCAGCGCCGACATCTCCCACCTTTCCACACCTACAAGAACCTCCTGAATCCCAAAAATGGACTTCACCTCTAACTTCCAGCTCAGTTTTCATTAAAGCTCATGTTCTTAATCTCCTTGATAAAATTGTATGTTTTGGGAAATGTGAACATTTGATTCTCCAAACATCTATCTCTGTTGTTATGGTTACTATTGTCTTAAATAGATTGATTATCGCGAATGGGGGCGGGGCTAGAGGCTATCGCTGATGGAGGCGGGGCTAAAGGCCTGTCAATCACAGTGGAAGGAGCTCACATCAGGTAAGTCATTAGTTCTTCATTTTCTCTACCTTCTGACAGTAACCCGCAGAAACGTACAGGTCATCTCCATGACAACGCTACATCACAGGGCCCACCGGTATGTGAGGATTAACATTATAAACTGCAGATTATGTATGCTTCACAACTCTTTTTTAAACTCAGATGGTGCGAGGACCACCTGAGGGTCGCTGGCTGTCATCAACTGTTAACGTTAAAATCAAGATGTCCGACCTGGGTGGCGGCCTCCCATCACCTCGACGATGTGCACAGAGGCCGGATGGAGGCACAGCAGCCATCTTTCTTTAGGTTTGAGCTCTATCGTGTCCTATAAGGCCAAATCCTCTGTCTCCCCGCATCATTGCCATGGCAACAAGCAGAGGTACGTGTGGCAGCGTTGCATTGCTTTAAAGCTAAAGCTGCACAGATGAGGTGCAAAGCTGCTTTTTAAAAAGGAGAAGTAGAAGGTTTGAGGAGCCGAGTCGGGTCCGGATGTGAGCCTAGCTCAACTGTTTGTATGGTCACATGGCTGGGTGAATTCCTGTCAGGGAGGAAACACAGACGTGCAGCTGGATGGCAGCAGAATCAGGTTGCATATCTTCAAGTGTTGCTGGTTTCTGAAACTCTGCATCACTTCAGTTACCTGCAGTTTTTTTCTTCTTAGGGTGCAGATGAAGCTGGAACAAACAAATGCTGCCAAAAATAACTTGTTGCTCATTTCCAGCATAGTAACATTTTCTGTCCAACCAGGAAAAGAACTGTTCCAAATCCAAAGTTTCTGCATGGCGTGTGGTTGTGGGAGGAGCTCCGGCTGGTCAGGACCGCCCTCCTGACTGAGGGACATCACTTGAACCGGTCCGAGCGGAAGGAATCTTCCACAGCAGGGTCAGCAAGCATCAGGTCCCCTTCTAGCATGTCCAGAGACAGTGGGTCCATTCTCAGCGGGTCGTCCAGGGAGAACGGGTCCATCTCAAACCCCGGGACGTGAGACAAGGCATTGGCGATCTCTTTGGACAGACCTGGCGGAGACTCACCTGCACGAAGAACAGCAGTTTTCAACAAAGAGGAACATTCATGATGCTGTTGGCGTTAACTGGGCTCGCACCGACTCACACCCACCAGTGAGGATGATGTTGGGCACATTCTGGGGACCCTCCCCGCCGCCATAGTTCTGGCTGTTGAGGAGCTGCTGCTCTCCTGACTCCTGCAGGTCCAGGCTGTCCTGGTTGTTGGCGGGAAGCCGGTTTTGGTCATCCCCCAGACCACCATGGTTCAGAGACAGACAGTCGCCATGGGGACCGGCCATGAACTGAAGCACAGAACACATGTCAGCATATGTCACCATGACCTTTAACCTCTGATCAGTTTACCTGTGGTGCGGATTTCCCTGCGAGATGCAGGCTCAGGTAGGGATCATCCAGGAGGGAGTTGAATAAGGCATCCTGGAACACAGCACACATCATCCTGGTTACACACTCTTTCTGTCCCAAACTGACTCAACATGGCCCAAAGAGCTGATATCTGAACCCTGACCCACCCAACCAACAGAACCCCCACATAGACGCTGCTGTGGAGGGTTAGTGTGGGGGTCCAGGGGGCGGGGATGAGGGAGGGTTTAAGCAGGGACGTCAACTCACATTGTAGAAGTCTGCAGTCGGGCTGTGGCTGATCTGCTGGAGCTGAGAAACGCCGTCCACCCTTTGCGAGTGCCGCTCCGGTTCCTGTTTGACGTGACACTGGGAGGACTGAACGCACTGCTCCATCACCTGTTCGCTCTTGATCAGCGGTGTGTTCACCTGCGGCGCTGCTGCCCTCTGAGCAGAGAGACAGTGGGGTCACCACACACATCGCACGCACTACGCGAGTTAATCTGGTTTCCTATGATGGACCCACCGGGCCAAGGTGCTGCAGCTGCTGGTTGTAGCTGTTGCGCAGGTTCTGCAGGTGCAGCTGCTGCTGGGCATTGGGTCGGCGCTGCTGCTGCTGCTGCTGCTGCTGCTGCTGCTGATGGCTGAGTGGGTATGGAGGAAGTCTCTGGTCCATAGGCAGCTTACTGGTGTCCAGTGGTACGCCCTGCCAGGTGACATGAGGGTCAGGTTAGAACATTTTAAACTGGTGGAACTGGTGTCCACCAGGCTGATTTTTCCTTCACATTGCAGTTGTTTTGTTGCAACGTTGTTGGTAAAAAAAAAAAAAATTAATTCAAAAATGGTAATTTCACAAACAGGAAGTGAAACACCTGAATAATGCTGGAAACTAGGTGACCGAGTCAACAACAAAGATGGAAAAACCAGTTAAACGTGACCAATCTAAAGCTCTGACCTGTGTGATGGAGGACAGGGTTGGGGAGATGGTGGGGGAGAACTGCTTGGAGTGATGCCGCCGTGATTCCCCCGCCATGGGCAGGATGAGCGGCGAGAGCTGCGTCCGTCTCCGAGGCGAAGTGCTGAGCGCCGGCTGGCTCTGTCCACCGAGCAGCGGCGAGTACGAGGAGGCGGAGCTTCCGTTACCACTGCTGTAGCCTGGGTTATTGCTGGACGCTGACTGGAGGGAAGAGTTACTAAGAGAAGAGTGAAGCGATTGGCTGCTGAGCGATGAAGGCAGCGAGGGGGAGGAGCTAAGAGATGACTGCAGGGAGGGGTTGCTGAGCGATGAATGGAGGGAGGCGGAGCTCAGAGAACTGGAGAAGGAGTGGCTGCTAAGGGACGACTGGATGTTGGGGTTACTTAGCGACGACTGCAGAGAGTGGTTGGTGAGGGAGCTCTGCAGGGACATGAGGACACCTGTCGAGGACAGACCAGCAAACATCAGGACATAAGTCACTTGGTCTCTGCAGAAACCTTCTGTGTCCATGTCTGGTTCCTACTGGAACCAACTAACTTCTGATTTATGACCCCTACTGATCTCAACTGAAGCACACACACACACACACACACAGCTGTGTACCTTGTGAGTGGGGCAGGAAGCTGCTGTTGCCTCCTGGTGTGGCGGCAGCATTGATGCCTAACTGGGTGAGGTTGGAGGCCAGGTTCCCTGTGCTGCTCCCCCCACCCAGAGACGAGGATCCAAGGAACGTCGGCTCGTCCTGGTCGAGCGGTGTCGGCAGGGGGGAGGGAAAATGGAGACTGGAGAGGTCAGGCAAAGAGCCACCGGTGTTAAGGGCAGGTGGGGCACCGTGAGCCGACATGGACGCTTGTTCTGGAGACGTAAAGACACTAAGGGGGGAAATTTAGATCAGCAAAGGCTTCGGGTCAGAGAATCTTAACATAATCCTCTGATAGTCCATCTGATGTGTTGAGGAAACAGGACAGAGGAGACCAGGATGGAGAAGACAAGGACAGAAGAGATGAGGATAGAGGAGACAAGGACAAAGACAGAAGAGATGAGGATAGAGGAAACCAGGATGGAGGAGATGGAGACAGAGGAGACCTCGTCCTATCACATAATGATGGGTGTGGGTAGCTGTGTGCTGTGAGGGTCTTACTTGATTCCAGGGACTTCACAGGACTTGGGTCGGGATGACAACAAAGGCAGCTGAGTTAGCAGAAAGACCAGGTTAAAACCAGAACTGTGGGCTTTTACTGTCTATATCAACATTTGTGTCCAGTCTGAAGCTATGGAAACAAACATAGGTCATCGTGTCCCATCAGCATCCGTGTCTCACCATATTTACACTTGTCTGACTACATTCATATCACAAATGCTGAAAAAAAGCTAAAAGAAATACGAGCTTCAATTTGGTGCAACGTTGTTTGTTCTGTTTGTACACATGAACCCTGAACTGCCTTTACCTTTTTGGTGTCCCAGGGTTTGAGAAGGTTCCCCTCATCCAGCACATTCTCCTCGATTGGGGGTACAGGATACGGAAACACTGGGGACAGAAGAACAGTGAAGAGACAAGTTTATAAAAATGATGCAACTTAACACACAAATGATAGGAGCGTTGGTGTGTGATTACTCACTTCTTCTACTCTCTCCATCACTCTGACCTGCAGAATCACAATCACACACAGACACACACACACTGGTCAGTGGAAGGTAGAGTGGGCGGGGCAACACACCAGAGGGCATGCTGGGTATAAGGAGTATACAGAAATAAGAGAGTTTGCCTTGGGGGTAACCTGTGCGTCTCTGGAGGGTGAGGGTGGGGGCCCCAGTGGTGAAGGGGTCTCCTGAGGGGGGGTTCATGACGCTGGTGTGGAGGGCCGAGTCAGAGTTGGTCCTGAAGACAGAAGAGGAGAGGTGGGCTGAGTTGATGGGAACCTTCAGAAGCGGAGACGTGTTTTCACCTTTCCTGCTCCATCCCCAACAGAACCAGCAAGAGCAACTGGTTTCAGACAGGATCACACACTTCAGTCCTGTCGACCACCGTCTCCCAGGAACCCAACAACCCTGCTGACCAGTCTGCTAACATTTCTGCTGCTGACTTTCAACCATTTTCCAGACTGCAGCCAAAGAACATAGCCACAGCTAAGCTAACTAATGCTAACTGTGCTAAAATCTGTGAAGCTAACCCAGGCAGTCCTCCACATCTCCAGATTATCAACACTGACTGACCTTCAGATGGGTTCAGAGCTGGATCAGTATAGGGGTGATAATGGAGGAGTGAAAGAAAAAAGAGGTGAGAGTTTGACAGGTGGTTCTGTTAAAAAAAAATCAAAACCTGATTTTAAAGACTTTGAAACCTTCCATTATTGAGCGGTGAGCTAGAAGACGTCGAGCAGACAGGATAAAAAAAATGGAAGCAAAGGGAAGGATGAGGATGAGGGAGATTCACCTGTTGAGTGCAGTAGCGGGGAGGCGAAACAACTGGCTTTTATCTCCGGGGAAGTTTCCGGCCCAATTCCTTCACGTGATTGACAAGAACAGAAAGTTATTTTCCTCCACCAAGAGAGATCAACGAGAAGAGGAGGAGGAGTAGCGAGGGCTCAGAAAGCTAGCACAGCAGGTGAGCGATGGAGGCAGCAAGCAGAGGACAGTGTTATATTCACAGCACCTCTCTGTGCCAGGTGTCTGCTTTACCTGTCGGTGGGTGTGGCCTAGGAAGGATCTGTTCGAAGCCATTAAAAGGACTGGCTCACATCTACAGTGAAGCTGATGTAGCGCCTTGGTTTATGCTAGCTTATATCTGGAGCACAAGCACCTACTGACTAGTCTGAGGTGGCGGGAGTCCACCTTAGGCTTGACACCATCAGGACCTTTGGGGACGGTGACCGATCAGATCATGAGGTAGAGCGATGTGTCAATTTAAATAGCTTGTTTATTGGCTATTTACATGTGTTCGTGGAGCATCAAAAATATCCTTAAGCCTGACTGAGAGGAAATGGTGACGTCATTCAGGAGTCATTCAGGGCAGGTCAGATATAAGTTCAATCAAAATAACTCCAGTAAATAACTCCTCGTTGTTTGTATCGCAAAACACATTTAAACCAAAGACTTGTCTATTTTGCTTTGTTGTCAAGTACTATTGGCTTAAATGTGGGTTATTTTATATGTAAAAGATTTATTTTATACATAAACATTGATCTGATCAGTGAATTAAGATATGACTGATCATACAAATTGCATAAGATGCAAAATATCGATTGATCCGATACAACCAATCCGCACCCGCACCATTCACCCAATTTAAACCGACTGTAGATTTCTGTAGATGTTGTGAACATTTCCTGTAACAAGATCTTATCAAAATAAGACTTCCTCCTCCTTCCTGGTTGGACTGTGGTTTCAAGACTTTGAAGAGACCGTTTGATTGGTCGGTTCTCACCGACATCCTTGGTTTCTGACTGAGGAAATGTGTGGATTAGCCATCCTCAAGTGGGGATTGTCATTTCCCTCCCAAAGAGATGAGCCGACTCTCGCTGACTGGAGTCACTGACATGACCACGACGATCCCGTAACTGGGAATAAATCGGATTACTGTCACAAGGACAGAGAAACGGAAGCTTTTTCTGCTGCTGCAGACGTATGAGGGGCTAAAAGTACCAAAAAACATGGCAGATTAATAACCAGTGCACATGGGAGAATTGTGGAGAAAATAAATGTGTTAATCTGATTTGTCATAATCAGATTAGGGGATAGTGATCGGACCTGAATGGAGATGTAAATGTTGGAGCAGACAGGGATGGCGTCCTCATCAGACCAGCTGCTCTCGCTGAAGGACAAACGCAGGCGCAAATGCAGAAACAGCAAGCAGCAGGTTGTGAGAAGAGACAGAAAAAAGGATTGAAGCTCCGCAGTGACGGGTTAGCTTGAAGCGGTGGCGGCAGCGGCCTTTGTGAAGCTTCATTCAAACCCACAGCAGCTGTTTCACATCAGTGGTTTGCTCAAGGACACTTCAGCAGGAGGCTGTTGTCCTTTTTCTTTCTCTACCTTCTGGTCAGAGTGTGAGACAAAATAGGAAATGGGAATTTTCCTGTAATTATACGTGAAGAGTGAACACCCGTGAAGACCCCTGAACCCCTGAAGGTGCGCCTTCTCCGGAGCTGAACATCAGTACACAGGTGTTGACCAAGCCTTGAGCTGTCTGCCCCCAATGTAGGAGAATACATCACTATAACCCACCTCAGAAGGTCCTACAAACACAAAACACATCCTTCTGTGTCTACAAGCCTCCGCTACATCCCATACGTCAGTTGAGGAACATTCATTAATCAGGGCTCCATAAAACGAGCAGCTGCGTTTTAAAGTCCCCCCATCGAGGTCTACCCGCTCCAGATCCCTGTTTAAAACCAGATCAGGGCTTTAGGAGTCATGCTACAGGAGGAGTTCTGTGCTGACAGGGGCCGGCCCCACCTCTGACCAGCTGCCATGGCCTGGGGTGGCCTCCTAAAAGGTCTGTTCTGGGACTTCAGAGGACAAATGTATCCAAATATGAACGTTTAAAAGACTTGCAGGATATGAAAAATGAAAATGAGAGTTTATTAGTGATTCATATAAACAGAATCCTGAACAAGTGGCCCCCTAGTGGGCGGGGTCAGTTGTGGGTGGGGCCCAGGGCGGGACACAAAACTGACTGGACAGGATCAATTCACCAATGAGAAAAGGGACATTGAAATAAGAAAAAGATGTTCTGTTGACACCATCACCATCATCCTCTTCATCACCATCATCATCATCATCTTCATCACCACCCTCATCCTCTTCATCACCACCACCATCATCCTCTTCACCACCCTCATTCATCACCAATCTTCAACACTACTATCCTCATCACCACCATCCTCTTCATCACCACCACCATCATCTCCACGACTATCACATCCTCTTCATCCTCACCATCATTGTCATCACCACCATCCTCTTCATCACCACCCTCATCCTCTTCATCACCACCCTCATCCTCTTCACAACTATCACCACATCCTCACCATCATTGTCATCACCACCATCCTCTTCATCACCACCCTCATCCTCTTCACCACTATCACCACATCCTCTTCATCACCACCATCCTCTTCATCACCACCCTCATCCTCTTCATCACCACCCTCATCCTCTTCATCACCACCCTCATCCTCTTCATCACCACCCTTATCCTCTTCACCACTATCACCACATCCTCACCATCATTGTCATCACCACCATTCTCTTCATCACCATCATCATTCTCTTCATCACCATCAGCTTCTCCATCACCACCCTCATCCTCTTCATGACCACTATCATAATCATCATCATCATCACAACCATCTGAGTCACAAAGGCTTTGATAAGATTTGTTAGCAGTAGCAGCAAAGGAAATGCAACAAGATGCAAAAAGGAAGGTTGCCGACAGGTCAGTTTCCATAACGACAGACAGACAGACAGACAGACAGACAGACAGACAGACAGACAGACAGACAGACAGACAGACAGATCGGGGGTAAAACAACCTACCTTCTCCAGCTGGGATCAGGAGGGGGGGACAGGTAGGCGGAGTTATATAGTGAATTGTCCACCTGAGGACACTACAGTTAAGGACACACAGAAGATCTGATGGTCTAAGATTACTGTAGTTTTCTCTAAAAAATACTTTTCTACATCCCATAATGTTCTGAAAGTAAAGAACGTGCAGCTGCATATTTGTGAGGGTTGCCATCATCTACACGAGTTGTTGATCAGGCCCAGAACCTGAAGACAGGAAGTGCTCAGCTTCGGTCCCTGGCCGTCTCATCTGTGGAACTGAGCTGAAGGATACTTGACGGCTGCGGTATGGTCGGACCGGCGAGATGAAGCGGCGGTCCCTCTGCACCCGTTCCACTAGTCCGTGATGCCGGGTGGACCTGCTGGACTCCAGCGTGGACGGGAAGGAGCCCTGCCAGACAGAGACGAGGACACATCGATGTGGAACAGGTGAAACTTAGAGCAGCTGAGGGTAGTGAGGGCGAGTGCTGAGGGAGCTGCAGCTCCCCCTGTAGGCGGGAGGTGGCGCTGTTCCCTCTCCCTTCCCTTCATCTCCATACTGCACCAGCACAATAACAAGAGCATTGAACGCATTCTGCTCAGGAAATAAGATCAACAAACACATCAGGAGTGAAACAGCCTCAAATACAACTTTGAAGAGCGTCTGTATGAAAGACTGCTGACGCCTCAATGGTAACCAACCAGGTGACCTGGGCACCATGGCAACATTGTTGACCCCTGAAGCTCCACAGAGGATTCTGTAACTAGTATAATTTGCTCTGCTCTGAGTGGTCAACCACCTTCGTGAGGAGTTTTCACAGGATGGGGTCAAATAAAGGAAAGAAGAGACAGGTCCTGTTTAAGAGCAGCAGATGCCTTTATAATAGCCAGGAAGCTGGTTGTCATGGACACAGGTTAGCTGTTTTACATGCTGGAGTAACTGCAGTAGCAGTAGTAGTTACTCCAGCATAGGGAAATAGGTAACTGAGGCTAACCCCTGGGCTAACCCCTAGGGCTAACCCCTGGGCTAGCTCTTGAGCCCGAAGATGACGCCATCCTTCCACAGGTGAAATCCATACAATGACTCGAAGTGTCGGTGTTGTCAGCATTCTCGCTGTTTACCTGGAAGTCCTGAGTGCTCCTGCCGATCTGGTTGACGTTGGGCAGAGAGCCGCTGTAGTACGGACCCTGACTGCGGGAAAGGCGGAGCTTCTGAGCCTGAAGCTGCAGAGATGAGGAGAGAGGTGGCGTTAGTTACCCACTCTGTCCCAGTATAACCAGTCATATACCCTCTCTGTCCCAGTATAACCAGTCATATACCCACTCTGTCCCAGTATAACCAGTCATATACCCTCTCTGTCCCAGTATAACCAGTCATATACCCTCTCTGTCCCAGTAAACCCAGTCATCTCCCCTGTCCCAGTAAACCCAGTCATCTCCCCTGTACCAGTAAACCCAGTCATCTCCCCCTGTACCAGTAAACCCAGTCATCTCCCCCTCTGTACCAGTAAACCCAGTCATCTCCCCCTGTACCAGTAAACCCAGTCATCTCCCCCTGTACCAGTAAACCCAGTCATCTCCCCCTCTGTACCAGTAAACCCAGTCATCTCCCCCTATACCAGTAAACCCAGTCATCTCCCCCTCTGTACCAGTAAACCCAGTCATCTACCAAACCCAGTCTCCCCCTCTGTACAGTAACCCAGTCATCTCCCCCTATACCAGTAAACCCAGGTCCATCTCCCCCTCTGTACCAGTAACCCAGTCATCTCCCCCCGATACCAGTAAACCCAGTCATCTCCCCCCTGTACCAGTAAACCCAGTCATCATCCCCCCCTGTCCAGTAACCCAGTCATCTCCCCCCCCTGTACCAGTAAACCCAGTCATCTCCCCCCCTGTCCCCAGTAAAACACAGTCATCTCCCCCTATACCAGTAAACCCAGTCATCTCCCCCTATACCAGTAAACCCAGTCATCTCCCCCTGTACAGTAAACCCAGTCATCTCCCCCCCTGTCCCAGTAAACCCAGTCATCTCTCCCTGTACCCAGTAAACCCAGTCATCTCCCCCCTGTACCAGTAAACCCAGTCATCTCCCCCTATACCAGTAAACCCAGTCATCTCACCCCCTGTACCAGTAAACCCAGTCATCTCCCCCTATACCAGTAAACCCGTCATCTCCCCCCCTGTACCAGTAAACCCAGTCATCTCCCCCTGTACCAGTAAACCCAGTCATCTCCCCCTCTGTACCAGTAAACCCAGTCATCTCCCCCCCTGTACCAGTAAACCCAGTCATCTCCCCCTGTACCAGTAAACCCAGTCATCTCCCCCTCTGTCCCAGTAAACCCAGTCATCTCCCCTCTGTACCAGTAAACCCAGTCATCTCCCCCTCTGTCCCAGTAAACCCAGTCATCTCCCCCTGTACCAGTAAACCCAGTCATCTCCCCCTGTCCCAGTAAACCCAGTCATCTCCCCCTCTGTACCAGTAAACCCAGTCAACTCCCCCTCTGTACCAGTAAACCCAGTCATCTCCCCCTGTCCCAGTAAACCCAGTCAACTCCCCCTCTGTACCAGTAAACCCAGTCATCTCCCCCCTGTCCCAGTAAACCCAGTCATCTCCCCCTGTCCCAGTAAACCCAGTCAACTCCCCCCTCTGTACCAGTAAACCCAGTCATCTCCCCCCCTCTGTACCAGTAAAACCCAGTCATCCTCCCCCCCTGTACCAGTAAACCCAGTCATCTCCCCCTGTCCCAGTAAACCCAGTCAACTCCCCCCTATACCAGTAAACCCAGTCATCTCCCCCCTGTCCCAGTAAACCCAGTCAACTCCCCCTCTCTCCCAGTAAACCCAGTCATCTCCCCCTCTCTCCCAGTAAACCCAGTCAACTCCCCCTCTCTCCCAGTAAACCCAGTCATCTCCCCCCCTGTCCCAGTAAACCCAGTCATCTCCCCCCCTGTCCCAGTAAACCCAGTCAACTCCCCCTCTCTCCCAGTATAAACTGGCTTGGGTTCATGTTCCGACTGTTTTCTGACTGTTCCGGTCAGAGCGTCAGTTATGACGGTTCTGTTTAAAACTCGCTCCTTATCTATTGAACGTTTAAACACATCCGGATTTTTAGCAACCGGGCCCGTATTTACAAGAACAAAGTCAGAAGACTTAAGCGAACCGAACCGTCCTCGTTTCCCCGCGGACCGACAGCGTCGTTGACGGAACCTCGTAAACAAGTCGCGTTAGCTCACCATGCTAATGTTGGCTAACTGCGCTAACGACGTTAGGTAAATGGACACCAGGCTCCTGGGTCACAGGCGCCGGACCCAGAACCGTCCCACACTGGCTGTGACTATGAGCGCGTCGGGGACCGACAGAGCGGGCTGGGGGGGTAATGTAACGACGCCTAACGAGCCCGGGCAGGGCCTGTCTTCCTCCGGGCAGCAGCTGAAAGTGTCTCACCCTGGTCGACGTGATATCCATCATAACCTCCTGAAAGGCGGCGGTCTCCTCGGCCTGTCGCTGGGTATGCAGCGCTATCTTCTCGCTAAACTTTCGCGGGTTGGAAGCCCCAGACCCGGAGCCCGAGACGTGACCTGGTCCGGGTAGACAGGCGCCTGAACCCGTCGAAGACATCTTCAGCCAGCCGACGGGACTACTTGACGTAGTGGAACGATTTGAACCCGAGAGGCTCTCGAAAGGCGAGAGCTCTCACTTGGTAGCGGAATCCGGAGACTTTAGCGGCAAGACGGTGTCGACTCACAGTATATTCATGTTGCGTTAGGGAATAAACAATTCAATGATTGTCTGGGTGATGGTGGGACCTCCGTCTGATGGGAGCTGGGTTGAGAAGAGGAGGGTTCTCGGTTCGAGCCCTAGTGCAGACAAAACATGGAAGGTGCCAAAACAAGTTTACAGCACTGCGGAGGTACCCATGAGCAAGGTATCGAACCCACAAATGGTCATATAGGGTCCTGCGATGAACTGGCGACTCATCCAGGGGTGGACCTGCCGTCGCACATGGGGTACCCTCCCCGTGACCCCGAAAGGGATAAAGTAGTGAGAGGACGAGACGAGATTATAGTCAGAAAAACGTTGACTAAAAGTTCCAGAAGTTAATGTATCAAACGTTTTTGACTGATAATAATGTGTGGTTTTGCCTAAATAAAATTCAAAATGATCAAATGCATGTTTTCTAATAGTTTTAACGTACTCTTTCCCCAGACCCACCCATCCGGCATGAACGCCCTCTCTTCTGAGCCTTTGACGTCCTATCCAGCCGGGATTTCTGTCCTCCCAGGCAGAAAACCCTGCTTCCACCAAGGCAAGACGGAACCCAGATGAACGAGTGGTCGACCTGGTTGTTCAGAAAACCCGACTGGAGTTCAGCCCTCGAGGCCTGGGTCTCGTTTTCTACATCAACAAGGGCAATTATTCAAGTCAGAGTGGGAGACCTCTTTACATAGATTATCTTTGGAGCCCGGGGAAACGTCATGTTACGCCCCCTGGTGGAGGTGTTCAGTTGATGCAGAGAAACATATACTAGAAATAATACATATTTTCAACTTAATTAGTTGTCTTTTCTTTTTTGTTAACTTCCAGTCGAAAGAAAACCGTTTAAATTTTGAAAATGATGTAAATACTTTAATTCGGAAACAGCATGTTTCATCCCCAGTGACTAGTATACAGCTGTCTTCAACTGAATGATAAATCAACACACTAAACTGTAGTGTCAATCATATGACTAAACGATGACTAAAGTATGGATTTTTAATAAAAGCTTCTTTCAGCTTCAGTCTGGATAGACTCATTCATCCCAACGTCTCAGTTCTGCTGCCACACTCACATGTGGTCAGTTGCCCTCTGGTGGTTGGCTGCAGTACTTCTAAATGACGCTGGTCTGTTACGAACAGCTGAGTGAAACTAACACAGAAATAAAACAATCATTAAAGCCTTTTTTCTTCCACTTGGTGAAAAGCTTCATTTGTGGATTTGCTCTAGTTTGTGGTCAGCCGTGACCACAGCGAAGCCCACCAGCATCGGTGCCACCCTGGGGATGCGGTTGACAACTGAGTGGAGCTCCTGGGACAGAACCTCTAAGACAGTGATGTACATGAAGGTTCTGGTGGCCATCCCCTGCAGCGTGGAGCCAGTCAGCTGGTGCTGTGGTGACCCCTTGGTCTCCATGAGGCCCATCCCCACACCGATGCCCAGCGGAGGTGTCACCTGATGCCTCACACAGCAGACCTGAAGGGAACTATTGTGGACTGAGGGTCCAGGTTCTAATCATACCCTGATCCCGGCGGAGCTGAAGGCGGAGTCGATGCTCTGCAGGTAGTAGGGCAGCAGACCCAGCCGATCAAACTCCATATCCAGGACCGCATGTCTACAACAGCAACAGGTGACATCAGTCTGAGGGCGGAGACACAGAGCAACAACACCTGACCACTCACCTGGACCCAGGCAGCACCCCTCCACCATTCCCAACGGAGTCAAGCCAAACAGCAGCACCACCAGCGCTCCCAGTTTGATCTCCAGTGCAGGAATATCAGGACGGAGGAGGACGGATGAGCCTCCACGGACAGCAAACATCTCAAACCTGTCAGTGAGGAGGAGGAGCCATGACACAGGTGTTAGCAGGAGAAGGTCTTCCCCGACACACACACACAGACACACACACAGACACAGACACAGACACACACACAGACACACACACCTAACCCTTTGGCGTCGTGAAGCATCAGATCATTGTAGGAGTCAGCACGGATCTCCCCAGTAACCAACAGCAAAAACAAACAGCAAAGTGTCACATTTTTGGCGGTTTAACAAACTTTGGTCAGAATTATGAGAAACGTCAGAAACACGACTCTTATTTGTAACCACAAGTTTAAATAAACGGGACACACAATGCACAACCAATAAACAGACAACAACGCCACGTGATTCCCGTCAAAACGTGAAATAAATTCCGGGCCTGTCTCTTTAAACGTGTCCGTCTTTAATCCGGTTCCATCCAGAACCGGATTCCAGTTTTTTCACCCAGAATGCTGTGTTATCAAATCAATCCGAATCGAACAGTGTACACCTTTATACTGCAGTCCTTGTGGAACGTGTGGGTTTAAATCTTCATATTCTGTAGAAAAATTCAACCTTTCAAACGAAGCCCTGACGTTCTCCTTTATTCACCATAAACAGGTACTTGAAACGTTTATGAGCCACTTTCAGTTTCATATTCTCCCGGCCGCCAGGGGGCGGAACGCAACTACACCCTGTGATCACCCTTAAATATAGAGGAGCGAAGAAGAGAGGGGGCGGGGACAGGAGGTCCTGGTTCTGCCAACAGGACTTTCTGCTGTCTAAAACTGGGAAGAACTAGAGCGGAAGGTTCTGGTTCTCCATCAACGGAGCAGGAACCTTAGTGGAACCTGAGAGCTCAGTGAGTATGAACGTCCTAGTAATAACTAGTTTACAGCCTTTTGTGGACATTTATCAGTAGAATATCATGACAAGTCTGTGTAGATTCTCAGTCATCCAGGTCATAGTTATCCAAGTAAGATCTTTGAAAGTAAGAGGTCCTACTTGGATAATATCATGAGAAAACACCACAAAGTTGGAGAAAAGTCATTTCAACTAAACTCGCGCAACTTTGAGGAACCCCACGCGCTATATTTACTTTGTCTTTGATCACTTTACATGGGTGTGCGTGTGTGAGTACAGTCTTTCTGGAGGCGGAGAGAAAAACCGTGAACACGTTTAGCAGCTCTTCAGCTTGCTATTCTGCAAGAAGAGTGCGCGCGCGTGTTCGTGCGCGCGCTAACCAGGACATCCTCCTCAGTGTTTGTTTTGTGGTGTGTTCAAGTTCTGCTGATGAGTATCTTATTCAGAGGGTTAGCTCACCATGGCAACAGCAAGTTTAGCACTAAAACTGACTGATTGATTGACTGATTGATTGATTGATTGGTTGGTTGGGTGATTGGTTGGTTGGGTGACTGATTGGTTGATTGACTGATTCATTGATTGGTTGATTGATTAGTCCTGGCTGTGTTCAGGTCATGAATGCAGACAGCAGAGAGTTGTCCCTCGGCAGCAGCGAGGATGAAACCCAAACTCTCTTCTCCTGCTCCGACCTCATCTTCAGTAGCGAGGAGAAAAGCCTGCTGGACTGGGCAGTGGAGCCTGACTGTGTGAGTTCCCTCCCCGGTGTGTGTGCGTGTGCGTGCGTGCATGCGTGCGTGCGTGTGTGGCCATGTGTCCAGCTGAGGTTACCTGATTCTCTGTTAAATGTCAGGCTCTGAACGATAGCGAGACAGAAGACTTCCTTCATGCAGTGGACCCTAATGAAGTGTTCCCCCGTGGCCCCCCTATGGCCTTGTCATCTGAGAGTGACTGTAGTCTTTCAGAGGACCCGCCGGTCGTCAGTCCGGTAACAATGGTGACCACCCCGGTGGAGCCAGCGACTGTTTACCAGGTTGTTTATGACCTGAGTGGCCTGGGCACTGTAAAGCCTGAACCTGGGCAGGAGAACGTGGTCTCCATCGAGCTTGGTGAGTTTAATACTACAAACTTTTCTTTTTGTGTTGTCTGTATCTTTGACAACTGGCCCAGGGGAGGAGGAGAAGAAGAGTTAGGAAAATACCGTTTGCCATTGCTGATCAGAATTCACGAGTGATGCGAGTTTGAGGAATGTTCTTTTCATTGGAGCAGATGTTGAAAAGCAGTGGTAGTGAGCCATCTTACTGTCTTTGTGATCTTTGATTAAAGCTGCGAGGCATTTGATGGATGTGGGAAAAACAAGTCTCACAGGAACTCAAATATAGGAAGAGCTTTATTGTTCTATTTCATCTTTATCTGTCCTGCAAGCAGAACCATCTCAGTATGAAACATTGTGACACACATGCAGGAGTTCACATTTCATGACAACCCTTATATGTTTATTGGTCTCACCTGGAGCTGTGATGTCACTTCCTGCAGATGACTGGGCCTCTAAGGTCTTAATTTCGGACTCGTGTATCGTTGGCGAGCTTCCCGTGTTCTCCACAGCCCATGTCAACCCTCCGAGCCCTGACGGCAATCTGGTGAGACTTTTGTCTGTAATTTGGTGTCCTGCTGACAGTGGACAGGTCAGAGTGTAGAGACTCAGTTCTTCTTCTACTGTGTCTCAGTTCTACGCTGAACTCCAGCTGACAGAGGAGGAGCAGAAGCTGCTGAGTCAGGAGGGAGTTTCTCTTCCCACCAACCTTCCTCTCACCAAGGTCTCCTCCCACTTTCATCTCCGTTCACCGTTTCCTCACAAACACAAACAGCCGACGTCACTCGTGTGTTCGCAGGCTGAGGAAAGAGTCCTGAAGAGGATTCGGAGGAAGATTCGGAACAAACAGTCAGCTCAAGACAGCCGGCGGCGCAGGAAGGAATACATCGACACGCTGGAGAGCAGGTACATAGACCCAGACACACAAAACTCACCCTTTGGCCTCATGAAGTATCTGATCATTGTAGCCCAGAGGTCCCTACAGCAGGAAAAGGTTTCTGCTGCCATAGAAACATTCTGAAAATATAATTAGGAAAAATATAACTGTAAGAGTGGTCCTATGTCAGGCTGAAATTATGAGAGATATTAGATAGATGCTGGAAATGCTTCTGTGTGTGTGTGCGTGTGTGTGTGTGTGTGTGTGTGTGTGTGTGTGTGTAGGGCAGCAGCATGTTCAGCACAGAACAAAGAGCTGCAGCGGACGGTGGAGCATCTGGAGAAACGTAACATGTAACTATTATTGTTATTATTATTGTTGTTTATGTGTACAGCAGCTTAACTCTGGACTATTGGATCAGAGTCCAGCTTTGATCTAAAAGGAACGTTTGTCTTCTTAAATTAGACAACTGTCTGGTTAAAGACCTGCAGTTCGTGTTGCACCAGCAGGGGGCGCCGTTGACCGTGCTGGTTGATGTTTGTGACCGTAGTTGTGCTCACGTCTCCATGTTGGTGTTGCTCAGGTCTCTGTTGATGCAACTGCGACAACTTCAGTCTCTCATCAAACAGACGGTCAGCAAAGGAGCTCAGACCAGCACCTGCTTACTGGTACGACCCACAGCACCACCTGACCTTTGACCCGTGCACCTCAAACTGTTGCATTTCTGGGATTCTAACAGTGTGTGTGCCTGTGTGTATCGTTGTGTGTGTGTGTGTGTGTGTCCTCAGATCATCCTCCTGTCTCTGGCTCTCATCATCATGCCCAGCTTCAGCCCGTTCAGACGAAGTTGGTCCTCAGATGACTTCAGGCCGATCGGAGGTCCGTTTCTATGATCATCGGCTGATCACGATCGATCAGCCTGAGGGGCTTTGATCACTTCAGCATTTAAGGGTGAACATTGTGTTCCTGCAGTTCTGTCCAGAAACATCCTGACTGACTCCGCCTCCTGGCGGACTGTGGTGGATGATGTCGACAGACGGGCAGATTCAGAAGTCAGGCAGACTGGACCTGCAGACGTATCAGAACCAACACAAGTACCGGAAAACAGAACCCAGGATGGGGGCCAATCAGCACCCGCCTCTCCCCCCAGGCAGACAGAACCACCGGCACTCGACTCGGCGGCAGCAGCAGGCGCCAAACGAAGTCACAATGCAACCAAGGCCGGCCGCGCCGACGAGATGTAGATGCTGATGGTCACGAGACAACGTGCTGAGCGGCCACTGGCTGCTCACTACCAACTGGCTTTAGTAGCGATTGGTGGAGGTTTGATCACTTATCCACATAGATGAGCACAGCGCCAACATCAGTGTCCTCAATAAATGTTCTTTTGAAGCTGATTCACTTCATTTGCAAAAAGGAACACATGATCTTTTAAAACACTTAAAAATGTATTATTTTACCTCAAGCATCTGTACAAAATAAACGAGACAACCAAAGGCACCTAAGACATTTTCTTGTTTCTTCGGTTTCAGATGCCACATCTGGGTTCTGCTCTGATAGTTGTTTTTTTTAGAAATTCAGTCAGAAATTAAGTGATTTCACCATTAAAACTTTTAAAAAGACTTTGGGGGAAAAGGGTGAAACGGTTGATACGTAAAGAAAGGTGTTGAACAGGTGACTCACGGTCAGGTGACCAAGCCACAGGTCCTTCAGCCCTAATGGACTCACTTCCTGTCTTCATGTCTCTGCCTAATAACAGCACATCCTGTTTCAACAGTCTGAATATCAACATTTTAACATCTTCTGGTGTATTTATCTGACTTAGCGGAGTGTGTGTGTGTGTGTGTGTGTGCGCGCGTGTGTGTGTGTGTGTGCATCGCTGCCATTTCAAAGAGGAAATGCCCCCTCCTCAATTATTCAGCAGGAAGTGGTTTGGCACGTGTGCAATATTCAGGAAGCTGCAGGTTTCTGCTGATTCACTGTTTCCACGTTTGATCTTTTCATGGTGTAATTACCCATCAGCCTTCACAGCAGTCGGGCAGTAACGAGGACTTTGGAGCTACTTCGTGTGTAATTGAGTGTATTTGTGCCACAATATTTGAACACAATATTTGAGCTGACTGTAGTGACTGATGGACGGTGTTTGGACGAAAGCAGAGATGAAGGATGAAGTGAAGGCCACAGGCTGACGGAGGTTCGGTCAGCAGGGGTCTTCGGGTCTCCTGGTGGTTTCAGATAATCAGGAAAAGTTCACATTGACAGCATGGTGGGGTACTTCCTGTCTGAAAGAGTGACCTGCTTCTTGTTTTATTGATCTTTGACAACTTGTAAAAATGAACAGGCGTGACGGACGACGCAGTCTGGGTTAATCTGTGCGGCTGTGAGATAACGCAGCTATAAACAACAGATCGAGGCCAAAGGAGCTCAGTACAGTCATAGCGCCTGTACTTACCTGCATTACTGCCTGTACTCAGCATTATCACCTGTACTCATGACATTACTGCCTGGACTCACAGCATTACTGTCTGTACTTACAGCATTATTACCTGTACTCAGCATTATCGCCTGTACTCACGACATTATCACCTGTACTCAGCATTATCACCTGTACTCAGCATTATCACCTGTACTCACGACATTACTGCTGACATTATCACCTGTACTCAGCATTATCACCTGTACTCAGCATATCACCTGTACTCACGACATTACTGCCTGTACTCAGCATTATCGCCTGTACTCACAACATTACCGCCTGTACTCACAACATTACCGCCTGTACTCACAACATTATCGCCTGTACTCACAACATTATCGCCTGTACTCACAACATTACCGCCTGTACTCACAACATTATCGCCTGTACTCACAACATTACCGCCTGTACTCACAACATTACCGCCTGTACTTACAGAATTACTGCCTGTACTCACAGAATTACCGCCTGTACTCAGAGCATTACTGTCTGTACTCACAGCATTATCGCCTGTACTCACAACATTACCGCCTGTACTTACAGAATTACCGCCTGTACTCAGAGCATTACTGTCTGTACTCACAGCATTATCACCTGTACTTTGGTATAGAATATTGTCTAAACGTTCACTAACCCAGATTTCTCTACTGGGACTGGTGCTGGGGACTGGTCTGCCTTCACTGGTTTCTCTGGGATGTGATCTGGGGGCTGTAGCTCTGGACTCTTCATTTACCCGATGTGGCGACAACCTGAAGAACTTTCGTTCACCACCGTCAGGAGGACCCACCGGCTCCATGACGTGTTCAAGGTTGCCTTAGCAACAGCGTTGCGCCGTCACAAGTGACAGTGGAAAAACTCCTAAAACTGCTATAAAACAGCTTTTTTAAAATTCCTACAGTGTTTTGTGGTAGAAGTTTAGAGTTTGGGTGGACGATTTGCCGCCGTCGTTGTTGAATTCCTCCGCAGGCTCATTCCTGGATAATTCCTCCTTCCTTCCTTTCCTTGTTATGCTCCATTGTTGCTCCCTTTCCCTCCTCTGCCCTTCTTTCCTGCCCTCCCTCTGCCGGTGTCTCTCCGTCACTTCTCCTCCTGACACCCAGCAGGTCGGCTGGTCTCCGCTTCATTTAGGTTCAATCGGACTTCAGAGCGGCTCATCGGGATTACAATTACTATCGTTGTGGATTATTTTCCGGCGTTATGGAACTTTTACGCATTCTTCCTGCCTCGGTTTTTACTCCATGCTCCCAGCAGTAAAGCAGTCGAGCTTCCAGGAGCAGCATGTGTCGGGAGGCGCCCTGAACGCTGGGCTTTCCGCCGCAGAGGAGGCTTTTCGGGGATCCGCCGTCCGATGATCAGCTCGCCCGGCATGAGCACCTGAGCAGGTTAGGCCCCTCAGCACAGCTCCGCGCTTTCTTCTAATTCACCTTGTTTGTTTGTCATGTGTGGAAAATGAAAACAAGAAGTCTCATTAAAATCACACTTTACTGGCCTGGAACCCGCTCGGATTTTTACATTGAAACTGGGTTTTTTTTCACGCTAAAATGTGAGAATTTCTGGTGACAGAGCCTTAAATTTGAGGGTTCAGAAAGAACCTTCTGCTGGTCACTAAACTGGGAAGTTGTTTGATGCTGCTGGTTTTGATGAGATCACAGGTTTTATTGGCATTTGATTGGGCTGTTTTTATTCCGTATGTCCCAGAGTTGCTTCACTCTCATAAAGGTCCAGCTTTGTTTAACTTTCTGCTCTGTTTCCACAGTTCCAGGACGGCCGTGGAGGAGGACCCCCTGCTAGGGAGGATGGCCCAGTGGACTGAGCTTCTGCTGATCTTACTGGTTCAGCTCTGTGTGCCACCAGCTATGTGCCGCCAAACTGGAGGTGGCTGGGAGCACCGAGCACGGCCCAACGTCACACTGGCCGTTATTTTACCGCAGAGTAACACCGAGTACCCCTGGGCTTGGCCTCGAATTGGTCCCGCTATCGATCGGGCTGTGCGAGCTGTCAACACCGACCCCACCTTGTTGCCCGACCATCACCTCACCTACGCTTTCAAGAACAGCGAGAACAAGGGGGGCATCTGCTCCGAGTCCGAGGCGTCCCTCATGGCTGTTGACCTGAAGTTTGCCTATAACCCATGGGCGTTTATTGGACCAGGCTGCTCCTACACCTCCTCCCCTGTGGGACTGTTCACCACTCACTGGGACATCCCCATGGTAACGGCTGGTGCGCCTGCGGTAGCGTTTTACGGTGGCGTCTACCCGTCCATCACCAACACGGGACCCACCCACATGAAGCTGGGGAAGTTCGCTCTGCGGATCTGTGAACACTTTGGTTGGCGGGACCACGTGATGCTGATCTTTAGTGACAAGAAGGTGGACGACCGGCCATGTTACTTCACCGTGGAGGGTCTGTACATGCAACTGAAGACCACCAACATCACGCTGGCTGAGAGAGTGTTCGAGGAGGACAAGACGCTGGTCAACTACTCCCAGATCCTGGCCGACATCCAGAACGATGGCCGCGGTGAGTCACCAGGCCTTGGGTTCAGGTGAGACCTGACCCGGGTCCAAACGGTTCGGACTGATCTGCTTGTGATGGCTGCTGTGTTTGGGTCTGGTTGACAGTTAGAAGTTTTCCATGTCAACGTGATGGGAGGGCGGGACAGTAGGGCTCCTGCTCCATGTTCATCATCACAGAGCTTCCTCAGTAAATGTGTTTATCATTGGAGTTGAAGGTTGAACTCCAGGTAGCTTCATTTAGGCCCACGAGCCTACGGAGAGACAACGTGATGCATTTTCACCATATGTTTAAAGAACCTTTGTTTCAGTTTTAAAGCTACAGAGCTCCTCACGTCTGAGGGCTGATGGATCAGTTTGGATCTTGTCTAGTTGATCTCCATTTAACCGGAGATGACATCATCCTCATCTTCAGACGCTTCACGGTCAACCTTCATCTTCCTGCCGCCATCACCCTTGTCTCAACCATGGACCTGTGGGTGAGGTCACAGACCCTCTCTAGGACTCCGACCATGGCCTTGGGGCAGCAGCGTGATGGCGGCGGTTGACGTAGACGTCAGGAATGAACAGACATCTGTGGCCACGGCCACATTCATGACAGTAACCATCCCCTGGTAATGGGAACAAATGAACATCTGGATGTTGGGTCACAGGACACCATGTTGGTCATGTGACACTGAACTACACATTCAGATGTGGGAACTGGTGTCTCGCCATTGCTGGGTTCAGCAGTAAAATGAGTCGGCGTCGCCACCGCCGCACTTCTGCAATGCAGCCATAAATCGAGCTTCCTGAATGTGTGGAGGTGCTTTAATCTGTGAGCATAAACACGCCGACCTGGCTGGTTCCCACAGCGCCATTAACCCTCCCCACAGGAGCAGGACATTCATTAACAGAGGTCAGGAACCTGCTGCCATATATGGAGGCCGCAGCCAGCCTATCAGATCTGTAGGTATTTCCTGCCAAACACACTCGGGCTAATTTTACCGTGTTTCTGCCGTCTGTCTGTGTAATCCAACATGAGAACCTTCACCAGGGGACCCACACTCACACTGAAAGAGCATCACAACTTAGCACGTGTAGCACGCACAATGTCCGATGATTAAAGGGATTCTGTCCAGGGAGGAACTTCAGGATAGCTGAAAAGTAACAAAACCTACAGAGGAGATTAGGCACATTATTGAGATGAAACACGGAGAGAACATGAGTGGAGAAAAGCACCATTAAAGGAGAAGAACAAGAACCAACCATATTGATGGCAGCCTGAGGTTTGGTCAGCCAGTCAGGATGGGGGAGGATGAGGAGGTGCCTTTCTGGTACCTGGATCCCCAGTTCAGTGAGTGGGTAGTCTCTGTCTTAGACCTGTGGCAGGTGTTTCTGGCAGGGTTCTGTCGGGCTGGTTCTTTCTCAGGTTCCTTCTGAAACTGCGTCAGAACCAGTTTGGAATTCACTCGGGTTTCGTGTGGTTCTGTCAGTGCTTTTACCCATTCTTTCCTGCCCTCTGTCCTCTTGTGTATTAGCGCTACTGTGCTAATAATAGCTCAACGGGTATCGGTAAGAGTTTATTCATTTTTCATTCTAAACATCCCGTTATCTGAATATTTTGGAACGTTTTCTGTGATCTGAGAACGATTCCAGTTGGGGTGTCGCATGGATCAGATGGATCGGCCATGGTCCAGGTTGAGCTGGTGTGTCCGTTCCTTCCCCATCAACACTTTATAAAGTGAAGGCTCTTCAGATTCCTTCTGAGTTCTTCAACTTTACATTATCAAAGATGCTCAACTTAGTACGAAGCCGATCATAAAAACAGATGCTCAGAGACGATCACAAACAGGTCAAAACATCAATTTATGATGACATCATCATTCCCTTTGAGCTAGACCAGACCACCTCAGGCTGGTCCAGAACCCTTCAGACCCCCTTGGGCTGGTCTAGACCTCCTCAGACGACCTCAGGCTGGTCCGGAACTCTTCAGACCACCTCAGGCTGGTCCAGAACTCTTCAGACCACCTCAGGCTGGTCCAGACCTCCTCAGACGACTTCAGGCTGGTCCAGTACTCTTCAGACTACCTTGGGCTGGTCTATACCTTCTCAGACCACCTCAGGCTGGTCTGGAACTCTTCAGACCACCTCAGGCTGGTCCAGAACTCTTCAGACCACCTCAGGCTGGTCCAGACCTCCTCAGACGACTTCAGGCTGGTCCAGTACTCTTCAGACTACCTTGGGCTGGTCTATACCTTCTCAGACCACCTCAGGCTGGTCCGGAACTCTTCAGACCACCTCAGGCTGGTCCAGAACTCTTCAGACCACCTCAGGCTGGTCCAGACCTCCTCAGACGACTTCAGGCTGGTCCAGAACTCTTCAGACCACCTTGGGCTGGTCTATACCTTCTCAGACCACCTCAGGCTGGTCCAGACCTCCTCAGAACATGTGTTTTTGATTGGATTTCAGGGTTTGTGCTGACAGGTGCAGATCCTCCTGTAATCCATATGATGCTAATTCAAGATGAATCTGCAGAAATTTAAAACAGCAAATATTAAATCCCAATTTTACTGACTCCAAGTTTCAACCAAGTCATCTTCAAATATCCACCGTCAGTCAGGAGCGTGTCATGTCACAGCCTGTTGTCTTGGCGCCAAAGCTAGTGTTCAATCATCCTGAATAGATCTACCCGCTCTGCTTCAGCCCACTCTCCCACATGTTCTCCATCTGTCCATAGTTAAAAATTAATATGCTGGAATCTCCTGGCTGCAGCATCTGGAGATTATCCAGTTTTCATCTTCTGCATTTTCACACTCAGTCACCTTAAGTTGACTGAAAACATGAACATTAAAAAACAAAATCAATCAGATGTCAAATTAAATAAACTGGAACTATTTATAAAAACTACTAAGGCCTTTTTAGATCACGTCAGGCTGGTCCAGACCACCTCAGAACACGTCAGGCTGGTCCAGACCACCTCAGAACACGTCAGGCTGGTCCAGACCACCTCAGAACATGGTCATGTCTGGTCCAGACCACCTCAGAACATGGTCATGTCTGGTCCAGACTTTAGAACATTGTCTCACACATGCAGAGGTTTTACTGCTGTGTTGTTCCTGTGGGTCCACTTCCTGTGTAGAGGTCATTATGTTTAAAAACAATGGTTGCGGCGAGCGTGGAGCGGCACACGGGAGGAATGGCGTCACGCCATGGAGACTTCCTGCTGCGAGGAAGCAGAGTGCAAAACCTAAAACACAGAATTTTTATTCAAATTTGAAAAAACCAAAGGTGACATCAGAAGAAGTAAGATGAGGAGAGAACGAGGTGTGGCGAGACATTGGTGTGATCACTAAGGGAACCTCATCTCTATCCCAGTCATGTTCGTGTGCTGTGAACCTGACGTCTTCAGGAAGTTGATGGTCCAGTTTTGGCGAGAGGACCTTCCTCACGAGCAGTACGTCTTCTTCTACATCGACGTGTTTGGGTACAGTCTGCAATCCGGGTGTCAGCAGCCTTGGTTCCGTGGTGACGAGGACGACGCCGTCGCCAAAGAGGCCTTCCAGGTACCACATGTCATGTTAGACGTACAGTTTTGTTGTGGCACCGCAGCGACTGTAGTACTACTGAAAACACACAAAGCAGGTAGGAAGAGGTCAACAAGGAAGTTCAGTGGTCCATAAATGGCAGGTTCTAAGTGTGTGTGTGTGTGTGTGTTTGGAGATGGAATCTTCCACCTCTGTGGAGCCGAGCTGAGCAGGGGCCACTTATTAATGTTCACTTCCTGTTTTCAGAGCGTGAAGATCTTGACATACAGAGAACCACAGAACCCCGAGTACAAAGAGTTCATCAGCAACCTGAAAACAGATGCTAAACACATGTTTAACTACACTATTGGGGACTCGCTGGTGAGTTTGCTGTGTGTTTGTTAATGTGATAACAGAAACGGTTGATAATTAAGCTCTTTCCTCAGGTTTGTCCATGCAGGTCACATGACCAGTGTCGGGATAGATGAAAGCTTGTGATTTGTTGTCTTCAGATGAACATCATCGCTGGAGGGTTCTACGACAGCGTGATGCTCTACGCTCAAGCTCTGAACGAAACCATGACGCCAGCTGGTGACAGACCTCCAGGAAAACTGGTTAATGACAGGATGTGGAACCGAATCTTCCATGGTGAGTTGGGGAACAATGGTTTTTGGAACAGAAGCATGTTGGAGGGGCGAGAATGTGGAGCAAGAACATTGATGTAGTTTGGTCGATCGCTAACCAACATAAGATGTATTGATCCGGGAACACTCAGAACATGATTTGAAGGGGAGAATGGGCATGTCCTCTGTTCGTGCTGTGATGCCAGCTGACAGGAAGTCTACAATGATTGGTCCATCAGTCACCTCACAGGCTTTTAAACCCAGTGCAATGCATGCTGGGACTACGCTAATAAGCTAACAGCATGTTGGAATAGAGGCAATGAAATAAAAACCTAAAGTAAATGAAAACAAAATAAAGTATGAACCCAAATCAGCTCACATTTTCTATTCTGCCACATTTGCTTATACATGAACAAAATGTGATTATTTTATATTTGAGCTGTTTTCTCTGAATGTTGTGCAGAGGTCAGGTCAGTGCAGGAAATGTGTTGTTGGTTAAACTAGCAGGAAGCGTGAGCTGATGGACGACGTCATCGCTTTGCTGTCCTTCACAATAACTCTTGGCAAGTCCCACCTCCTCCACGTCCTCCTCATCTTCCACTTCTCATCCTAAACCTTTCGTCAACGTTGGCTTCAATCAGTGGATCCAATTCCCACAGAATCTTACTGAACTTCTCCGTCACCATGTAGGAGGTAAAGTCAGTAACAAGCAAAGCGTGGATGGAGCGGACGGAGCCAGGTTAATGTCGACACGATGGTGAAATCTCTTCGTTGGCGTTAGCGGCCAGACAGGGGCCTGATTCTCTCCTCGGAGGGTGGAGGAGAGGCAGAGGAGGAGCTTCTGGAGGAACGAGCTGCAGATGTTTCCCTTCACTTCTTTGTCATGCGTCTGGTGGGGAAAATGCTAAAACTTCATCTTTTGCCTGCTGGAAACAAACCAGTGATGAACTGAGAAGGTGTCAGATGTTTTAGGTTTGTGCTTTGGTTAGGAACAGGAAGACCCACCTTTAAAGCTTTTAAGTTTGCAATTACAAGAACAAGGCAGCTCCGGTTCAGTGAGAGTGAAATCCTGATGTGAGCCAGAACAGAACAGGCTAGAGCTAAATTCTAATATTAGCGACCACGGCTGATAGTGGATGTCCATCATCACATCTGATCTTACCTGATTTGGCTCATGGTTGCTGGCCTTGGTTAGCGCTCACTTGTTTCAGGACATTAAATTAGCAGCAGGACCGCCGTCCTGACTGCAGATTCATGTTTATCATATGCTGCCAGCCTGTATTCTTCAGTTGGGGTCAGAGGTCAGCAGTGCTGGGGGAACTGGCGACTGATGGCTCCTAGTTTGTGTGTTTATGTCTTTGGACTCTGCTTTCTTCACTCTACGACCTCAAACTGCTTACATATGGATTCAAGGTGGCCGTTTGCTGCAGATCTCAGCATCCTCAGCAGGTAGGTGGAGGTGTCTGCAGTCAAGCTGGATCTTCACTCCTCCTCTGCTGTTGATGTAAAGCTGGTTGTGTTCCTCTCAGATGCAATTAAATGATGGGTTCAGGCAACTTCGGGGTCTAGAAGCTGCTGAAGTCCCAGATGTAGATCAGTGGGCACTGGGGAAATCAGTTCTTGTGTTTCCAGGTGACCTGTGCAGCATCATTTACTCCACCTTTTGGGTTTGGTGTTCGTGGAGCAGAACCAGGTTCTCTGAGGTTGTTTCATGTCAGCTGGTGTTTAGACATCATCAACCTCCTTATTTCCTGCCTCCTTTGGTTTCCTCTCAAAGTCACTTGACTCTTTGTTCTCCAGACCGTCAGAGCAAAAATAACCTGAACATCGGACGTGTGAAACCAAATCCTCCTCCTGGCCCTCTGCCACAACAGCAGTGTGTGTGTGTGTGTGTGTGTGTGTGTGTGTATGTGTATGTGTGTATGTGTGTGTGTGTGTGTGTGTGTGTGTGTATGTGTGTGTGTGTGTGTGTGTGTGTGTGTGTGTGTGTGTGTGTGTGTGTGTGTGTGTGCAGACCTAACTGGATGTACAGACGTAGTGCGCAGTTTCTCATCTGTTGATGATGCTAACAACATAGGGAGCATCGTTGATAATGTGATAATGAACGTGAGCGTTCGCCTTTGACTGCAGGGGGCGCTACAGACACAGGGTTGTTGGTTTTTTTCGCAAGCTGGCAAAGATTAGCATGTTGCTAATCTGGTTGCTCTGACAGCTCGTGATTATAACTTTGTCTCTAATGTGCAATTTATGGATGTCGTGCGGCACGAAGTATCTGTGGTTACTAGGCAACAGGTCTGGGATGCTGAACGCAGACGTGCAACAGTGGCGATAATTGCGTTACGCAGATTCAGCAGATCTGATGTTCCATCAGAGGATGTCTCCTGGTGACCATGACATCATCGGGGAAGGAGGGGGAGGGGAGGGAGGGGCTAAACAACAGTGTGGAGGTTCTAATCAGATCTGGGGGGGGGTCGTATCTGATAGATCAGCCTTGGAGGAGGTCAGCTGATGGTAAAACCCACAAATAGGCGCCAGATCAGATTACGGCCACTCTCAGCTGCTTCCGCTCCATTAACCAATGACGCCATGAAGGATGGCAGATCTTCTCCAGCTCAGGTGTTTTTTCACAGGCTGGAAGAGCAGATGTGGAGGTGAAACCACCTCAGCCAAGAGGCTGGACAGATGAGAGTGGAGACACCCTCAGAGGGAGGGCTTCAGTTCTTCTGATCCAGTTCTTCAAGAATAGTCTTAATCTCCAACCAGCTGCTGGACCTGCTGGTTCTGGAGCTGCTAGTGTTCACTCCTCACCACCATTTTCATCAACCTTCTGATGACCTCGCTGATCGTCAAATGCTGCTCTGTCACAGGTGGTCCTGTTCCGTGAGCAGAGCCAAAAAGGGTCCTGAACGTCACACGGATCAGCTGGTTCCCCCCAGGCTGTATTGTTGTTAATTCTGGTCCAACTCTTAACATTTTAGCCAAAACATTTGGGGTATTTTGTTTTTAAAAGTGTAATGTGACGCCCTCTACGGGTTCAAACCCAGCTATTACAACCACTCTCAAGCGTATTGGACACGTAGCTGATTCCATCTTCACATATCTGACGGTTTTGGTTGGTTACCTTCCGTCTTCATTCGAGGTGACGCTCGGCGGTCGTGTACATCAGCTGATGGTTACAGAGGCGGCATCAATGCCGCCCCTGCCGTCCCTCGCCATGCAAGGATGTCGCTCCTGGTGCCCCCTGGTGTGTTATTGAGTCAGTGGGTTCCTGATCCCCACTGCTTCCAGTTGGGGGCACCAGGAGACCCATCGATTTTCTGAATTTCAAGGCTAGATGGACTTTGGTCCCATGATCAGTACCTGAAAAGTGTGTAACTCACGTGTGTGTTCTACAGGTGTAACTGGAATAGTCCACCTGGACGAGTATGGAGACAGAGAGACGGAGTTTGCTCTGTGGGACATGACTGACAGAGACAGCCGCAATTTCCAGGTCCACACACTCACACATACATCCTCACATTCCTATCTTTGTGGGGACTTTCACAGACCTCATGCATTACCCAGCCGCCCCTGATCTTGACCTAAATCTCACCTCAACTTTAAAACCTTAATCCTCAAAGAGTCCTTTCAAATTTGGAACTCAGTATGTACCAAGTACAAGAACACCTCACCTCAGTCCTCATTTAAGTATAACAACTTAAAAAGAAATATGAATCCGACCAGAACATGGTCAGATTCATGCGAGCTGTTTCAGTTCAAACAAGGGTGGAGGAGACTCACCTGAACTTCTCTCTTCAGACAGTTTTGGTGTACAACAGTGCTGAGGAACATCTGACAGTTGTACCAGGAACCACGGTGCATTGGTTGGGTGGAAATTGTCCTCCTGATGTTCCTGTCTGCGGCTTTAAAAACGATAACCCCGCGTGTCTCACAAGTCAGTGGACTAACGTGTTTCCTTGCAGCAAGTCAACCTGAATGTGAAGAGAACCTCCTTCTCTCTGACAGAGACCGTCACAATCCACCAGATGGTTCTCATTGTCTTGTTCTTCATCGTCACCATGATCCTGACCATCGCCGTCTTCATCTACAGGTGCGTCCTGCTGAACTCTGTGGTAAATCCAAAGATTCATAAAGCTCAGCGACAAGCCAGGAAGGTTAGCCTAGCTTAGCAGGAGGATACATGAATCCAGAAGAGTGGGCACCACTGATCTGATCTTCTTTCATCTTCTCAAAAAGTTGTCATTGGTTAAAGTAAAGACAAGACTTGTGCAGGAGGGTCACAACAGAATGACTGCTATCAATGTGGTGGAGTGTGGACAGGAAGCTGTGGCTGATCTGTGTGGCGTGTCTCCAGGAGGATGAAGCTGGAGAAAGAGCTGGTGGCTCAGCTTTGGAGGCTCAGCTGGGACGACATCCAGATAAGCAACTTTGACAAAGTCCTGCGCAGCGGCAGCAAGCTAACACTGTCTCTGGTTAGCACCAACACACAGGCAGACACGTGTACACACACACACACACACACACACACACACACACACACACACATTCACACATTCACTGATGTGTGGGTCCACAGAGAGGATCAAATTACGGCTCTCTGATGACAAGAGATGGAAACCTGCAGGTTTTTGCAAAGACTGGTTACTACAAGGTCAGTTTTTCTTCTTTCACGTTGTACTTGAGAATTCCTTTTATTATATATCTACAGCCACTGTCACTGTGACAGCTTGTTATTGTCAGCAGAGTCAAACTTGTCTATTCTTCTAGGGGAACATTGTGGCCATCAAATACACCAACAGGAAGCGCGTGGAGCTGAACAGGAAAATTCTGTTTGAACTCAAACATGTGAGTGTCCCCTTAACGCAGTTCACCTGTCTAGCTGTCATCTGTCTGGAAGCATGTCGTGAACCCGTATGTATGTTCAGATGCGGGATGTTCAGAACGAACATCTGACCAGGTTTGTTGGGGCATGCATTGACCCTCCAAACACCTGCATCCTCACAGAGTACTGTCCCAGAGGAAGTCTGCAGGTACACCTGTCCCTTTGTCTACCTTTGTGTCTGTCTGCCTGCCTGTCTCTGAACTCACTGCCTGTCTGGCTGTCTGTCTGTCAGGACATCCTAGAGAATGACAGCATCACTCTGGACTGGATGTTCAAATACTCTCTCATTAACGACATTGTTAAGGTAAGCTCCTCCCCCAGGGCAGATAGTCACAGTAAAGTGACGTCTGATTTCAGCTGTTCTCCTATAATCTCAGGTGGCTACACACTAAAATATGTGTGACAGCGACAGAGACCAATACGTCTGTCTGAGAGTCCATGGACAGTGCATGGATGGATGGATGGATGGATGGATGGATGGATGGATGGATAGATGGATGATGAATGGTGGTGGATGACTGGATGGATGGTGATGAATGGATGGATGGATGGATGAAGGGTGGATGGATGATGGGTGATGGGTGATGGATGGATGGATGGATGGATGGATGATGAATGGTGGTGGATGACTGGATGGATGGTGATAGATGGATGGATGGATGGATGGATGATGAATGGTGGTGGATGACTGGATGGATGGTGATAGATAGATGGGTGGATGGATGGATGATGAATGGTGGTGGATGACTGGATGGATGGTGATAGATGGATGGAGGGTGATGAATGGATGGAGGGTGGATGGATGATGGGTGATGGGTGATGGATGGATGTTGGTTGATGGGTGGGTGGTGGATGGATGGGCAGATGGATGATGGATGGATGTACAGATGATGGATGATGGACAGATGGATGGCTAACCGGACAGATGGATGGATGCATGGATGGACAGGTACTTGTTTTGACAGACATAGTTGGATGAATAGATTCTGGGTGTTGGATAGATGGATGGAAGGTGGTGAATGGATGGACAGATGGACGGTGGTCGGTGGATGGATTGTTGGATGGATGGATGGACGAATGGATGGATGGACGAATGGATGGATGATGGATGGGTTCTTGTTGTGACAGACGTCTGTTCATGAACAGCTGTCCGGCAGGTGGAGGGCAAGGTGACGGACAGCAGCAGAGACCTGGTTTTGTCCCCACGTTCTGTCCTCCATCTGTTGTCAGCGGCTGTAAATGGTGACTGGGCCAGAGTTTGTGAGCCAGATAAAGTGCAGTTCTGTATTCAGCCAGCAGGTGCAACTCTTTTCCTTCCTCTTTCCTGCACCCCCCACAGGGGATGGTGTTTCTTCACAACAGTGTCATTGTTTCCCACGGGAAACTCAAGTCCTCCAACTGTGTTGTCGACAACCGTTTTGTCCTCAAGATCACTGACTACGGCCTGTCCAGCTTTCGATCTGAAGGCGAATCTGTAAGAGACGCTCATGCGTACTACGCACGTAAGTTTGGTTTTATTCCTCCAGACTCCACACACTCTTGGTGTTCTTCACACTGGAGGACTCCAAATTCAAAAATTCCTCCATTTTCCAGGTTATGTCCAAACTGTTCTTCTTTCTGTACTGTGGCTCCACCCCCTCAGAGAGACTGTGGATGGCTCCTGAACTTCTGCGCATGGAGGCTCCACCCCCTCGAGGAACCCAGAAAGGGGACGTGTATAGCTTTGGCATCATCCTCCAGGAGGTGGCGCTGCGCCGAGGAGCTTTCTACCTGGAGGGAGACCCACTCAGCCCCAAGGGTGAATCCATCAGAGACAAAGATGACAGCTTTAATGATGCTTTAGTCACCTGAAGGCATCAACAACTTTGACTGTCCTTCAACAGAAAAACAAAAATAAAGAAGATGAAAGAGAACTTACAGGGGGCGGGGCTTATTGTTGTCATACTCTTCTTCTGGTGTTTGAAACCCATACTGATCTAAATCGACTGTCTGCAGAGATTGTGGACCGGGTGGTTCTAGGCGAGTGGCCCTGCCTCCGCCCAACCATCGATCCCCAGGCTCACAGTCCTGAGCTGGGTCAGGTGATGCAGCGCTGCTGGGCGGAGGAGCCAACGGAGAGGCCAGAGTTCAACCAGATCAGGGTCCTGCTGCGGAAACACAACAGGTGAGGTGGAAACTGGGAATGGACTGACATAAGTGTGTGACTGCCTGACTGACTCTGTCTGTCTCTGTGTGTGTGTGTGTGTGTGTGTGTGTGTGTGTGTGTGTGTGCAGAGAGTCGAGAACCAACATTCTGGACAACCTCCTGTCCCGCATGGAGCAGTACGCCAACAACCTGGAGGAGCTGGTGGAAGAACGAACACAAGCTTATCATGAGGAGAAACGCAAGGCAGAAGCTCTCCTCTATCAGATACTACCACAGTCAGTACTGCGCAAGATACCAGTCAGTACTGCGCAGATACCAGTCAGTACTGCGCAGATACCAGTCGGTACTGCACAGATAACAGTCGGTACTGCACAGATACCAGTCGGTACTGCACAGATACCAGTCGGTACTGCACAGATACCAGTCGGTACTGCACAGATACCAGTCGGTACTGCACATATAACAGTCGGTACTGCACAGATACCAGACGGTACTGCACAGATACCAGTCGGTACTGCACATATAACAGTCGGTACTGCACAGATACCAGACGGTACTGCACAGATACCAGTCGGTACTGCACAGATAACAGTCGGCACTGCACAGATACCAGTCGGTACTGCCCAGATACCAGTCGGTACTGCACAGATAACAGTCGGTACTGCCCAGATACCAGTCGGTACTGCACAGATACCAGTCGGCACTGCACAGATACCAGTCGGCACTGCACAGATAACAGTCGGTACTGCACAGATACCAGTCGGTACTGCACAGATACCAGTCGGTACTGCCCAGATACCAGTCGGTACTGCACAGATAACAGTCGGTACTGCCCAGATACCAGTCGGTACTGCCCAGATACCAGTCGGTACTGCACAGATACCAGTCGGTACTGCACAGATACCAGTCGGTACTGCACAGATAACAGTCGGTACTGCCCAGATACCAGTCGGTACTGCACAGATAACAGTCGGTACTGCCCAGATACCAGTCGGTACTGCCCAGATACCAGTCGGTACTGCACAGATACCAGTCGGTACTGCACAGATACCAGTCGGCACTGCACAGATACCAGTCGGTACTGCCCAGATACCAGTCGGTACTGCACAGATAACAGTCGGTACTGCCCAGATACCAGTCGGTACTGCCCAGATACCAGTCGGTACTGCACAGATACCAGTCGGTACTGCACAGATACCAGTCGGTACTGCACAGATACCAGTCGGTACTGCCTATATTGGGCCAGCTGCTGTAGTTGTGTACACATGCCCACCTCTTGGTTATGCCCCTCCCCCTCAGCTCGGTGGCGGAGCAGCTGAAGCGAGGTGAGACGGTTCAGGCGGAGGCGTTTGATTCGGTTACCATCTATTTCAGTGACATCGTTGGTTTTACTGCGATATCGGCAGAGAGTACACCGCTGGAGGTAGGCGGAGTCATGACTGACCTTTTGTGTGATGTCAGGTCATGTGACACTTAGGTTTTGTCATTCTGCAGGTGGTGACCCTGTTGAACGACCTCTACACGTGTTTTGACGCCATCATTGACAACTTTGATGTCTACAAGGTGACTGAATGATGAAGTTATTGATTTGGGATGTCTGATGGGCAACAACATTCAGTTTTCCTCATGTCACCTGTGTTACCATGGTGACGCCAGGTGGAGACCATTGGCGATGCCTACATGGTGGTGTCAGGGCTGCCGGTGAGGAACGGGAAGCTGCACGGTCGAGAGATCGCCCGCATGGCTCTGGCCCTGCTGGACGCAGTCCGAACGTTCCAGATCTGCCACCGACCAGAGGAGCAGCTGAAGCTGCGTATTGGTATCCACAGCGGTGAGACTCCCGTCCCGTCCCGTCCCGTCCCGTCCTGTCCACCGCTGCCACTTTTTACCAGAATTTCCTGGTGACCATATTTTCACACGTTGCTATAGTAACCACTTGATATGTTGATGAACCGTGCGCGTGTGGTGACCTCGCAGGTCCGGTGTGCGCTGGCGTGGTCGGGCTGAAGATGCCACGTTACTGTCTGTTTGGCGACACAGTCAACACCTCCTCACGGATGGAATCCAGCGGAGAAGGTCGGCCGATGCGTGCGACCACACAGGTGTCACGTGATCACGCAGCGCTGGTTCACCAGCCCTCCTTCAGCACCTGTCTTTCTTCCTCACAGCGCTAAAGATCCACGTGTCGGCAGCAACTCACGAGGTCCTGCAGGACTTTCAGTGTTTCCAGCTGGAGCTGCGGGGCAACATCCCCGTCAAGGGCAAAGGACAGATGACCACCTATTGGCTGCTTGGTGAGAGAAATGTCCAACCAGAAGAGACCTGAGGAGGAGGAAGACAAGCGTCCTGGTCCCCTTCCACGGCCTCCCCTTTGTTCGTGCTCACAGAACCTTTGAGACGTCGATCCTGAAAGGTTTCAAGACTCTTTTTTTTTTTTTAAATAAAAAAACATTGAGATGAAACATCAAGGACCCAGAAGGACCCAAAATGGTTTCACCAGTCAAGTTTCTGATCATGAATCTTATTTACAGCATTTAACCAAGTTTCCAAACTTATTTTGCTCGGACCGCCTCATACTTCCTGTAATGTAACAGAACGTAAACTCGTTAAGATTCCCATTATTACTAAACGTCTGGGACAAGAGACTGATGTTCACATCTGGAGTTTTCAGACACACAGTCCTGGTCCACAACTGAAACTTGTCATTTTCAACTTGCAAAAGCAGGAGGTCTTCAAGATTTTGCAGCTTCAGATGTTTAGGACTGAAATGTTCCAAAGCTCCAGAAACATTTGGTATGCAAAGCTGACATTGTTGTCCTGTTGTGACAGGGTTCGGTTGTTGCTTTCTTCCCTCCTCCTTCCTTCAACGTTTCTGAGTGGTTCACAGAGCTGATATGAAATCTCGCTTAGTTCTGAAGACAAACCCAAACTTCGTGAAACTGCTGCCCCACAGGCTGAAGGCCTGAACACACCTTCAGTCACAGCTCTCTGGCTCTCAGACCTGTCTCAACACTGGCTGTACCCCTCAGGAAGGTTCTCACTTTCTCCTCCCCTGGAATACGTTCTTTGATTCTCTTAAAGAAATGAGAACTTTTGTTGTTCAGATACTCAAATGTAATTGTAGAAATAATAAAAATGTGCTCAGAACGTTCCTGGATCGTCAGGTTCCAGCACTTGAACCTTCAAATGTGTGAACACAGCTGAAGAACAAAAGATTATTGGACAATTTCTGAAAATAAGCTCCTTTAAAATACCAACATGTGTTTGACAGTGGTCGACTTAGGTTCCCACCCTAGGGTTGAGAGACCCTCGGAGGTTATCAAGATGATCATTGGTACATATCAATTTATAACATATATTTAAAAATAAAATTACAAACAAAATAATATAAATCAACAGCTCTGATCTATTTAAACTACACCATTAATTACAAAATTAAGGCCGACTTGTGGAACAAAACTCCATATTGACCCTCAGCAGCCACCGTACAGGAGTCATAATATATATGTCCATGAGGTGGCGCCACAGTAACATTCAGCAGTCCGCTGTGTTCATGGAGGCGGACAGAAGCACAGAGAGATCCGAGGACAGGGTTTTAATAACAGAATTACATGCTGATATACAAAAATACAAACAGCTGATTCTGCTGGGACACACAACGTAACACATTCTGTAGAAAACAAATGCAAACTAAAAACAAACTTCAGTAAAACGTTCCTCCGCCGGCACCTTCATGTGAGCAGCTGGTGGCAGAAACACAGAAAACAACATCAGAACACAACAGAACTCATCAGGAACACGCCAAGATGGCCGAACATATTGGCGCCTCAGCGGCTTAAAGGTCATGGAAGGTTTGGCCTTCACACCAGGGAGAAACACTCCTATAGCCTAATTTAGGGGTGTGGTGCTGTCAAAGGGCCCTGAGGCCTTCTAGGGACATGTGACTGGTGGAGGCCATGATGTCCACATCTGGACCTCTCCTCCTTCGTGCCGTTACTGCGGGAAAGTGAAAGTCCCGCACCAGGTTGTAGCTTTTAACACGACTGCAGCTCCTCCGGCTGCAGCAGGTGTGTTAATGCTGGAAAGTAGCGTTAAAGCAAATGTACGTTCAGCTCTTCATGACCGCCCCGCCTCGATTTCATTTCGGGATTCTGAGTTTAAGCGTGTGTATGTGTTCTTGCTACATATTTCTCTTTAATGCTTTCCCCCCTGCAGGGTCACGAAGAGGCACCCAAACACTCCTACTAAGATAGGTCAGGATTATGGGATGTTCGGGAGGGGTTGGGAGCTGGGAAGTGTATTATGTCTACTAACGTCCTCACAAGGATAGAAGGACAAGGGTGTGTGTGAGCGCTCACTGATTTGACGGTCTGTTTGATGTAGTCTTTCCTGCTGCTCAGGTCGTGATCTGGATACCTGTCAAACACCTGAAGGAAGGAAGGAAGGGAGGAAGGAAGGAGAGAAGGAGTTATCCATGTGGACCATGTTGTGGTTTTCAGGATCCGGCCTAAGGGTGGTTCTCACCCTCTGGCAGATCTGTTTCATGGTCATCTCCTCCAGGTCGGCGTCCTTCAGCAGGCTCTTCACCGTCTCCCTCAGGTCCTCGTCACTGGGCGCCTTTTTCACCATGTTGATAAGCGGCTCGTCATCCGAGCTGTCGTCCGCTGAGGAAGGAAGGTCAAGTCAGGTGAGCCTGCTCCACGTAACCCCCAATCACCTGCAGCTCACCTGTGTTGGGGGTCTTGCTGCTGCTGCTGTCGGCCTTCTTGGTTTTAGCTGCAGGTTTCTTCTTTTTAGGCTGGAATTGTCAACAACAGACGGGCGAGTGTGAAGCGGCGGCTGAGGTCAAACGAGCTTCAGTGTTTACCTTCTCTGGGACATCACTGTCGGGTCCGGAACCATCCGAAAGGTCTTTCTTCATCCTCTTCGGAGGAGGAGCGGCCTTGGACCGCTGTCTCGTCGTCTTCCTGGACGTCCCTCTGCTCCACTTGGATGTGGGGGACTGAAAGGTTGAAACGGACATACGGCTGAGAAAGGCTGGAACCGCCGCCGTGGCTCCACAAGTCTCCCTTCCTCACCTCTTCCTCCTCTTCAGACCTGTCCGATTGCTCCTCGTCTTTGTCTGAAGGTTTGTCTTCAGGGGCCGACTCGTCTCCCCCAGCAGACGCGTCCACCCTGTCCTCGTCCTCGTCCTCGTCGCTGCTGGAGTCCATGACGATGGCCTTGGACTTGCTTCCAGTCTTGAACTTTTTGGGGCTGGAGGAGCTCTGAGGTTTGGCTTTGTTCTTTGTTTTTGCCGTGGTGTCGTCCCCCGACAGCTTCTTCTTCGACTTCTTCTTTTTCTTGATGGGCAGACGCTGTCGGGACACAAACACTGAAATAGAAGCTTCACATTTCTCTGATTCAAGACTCTAAAAACAAAGAAAATCCGAAGATCAACTCAGTCACCGTTAAAGTCAAACTTTTGGATTCCAAATGGAGAGAGACAGAAAAGGAAGAAGGCGTTGGATTCATCTCCTCACCTTTCCGCTGTTCTTTGGTGCCAGGAGGAAGTTCATGATCCTGTGGATCAGATCGGAGTGAGTTCCTTTCTTCTCCAGATCCAAAACACCACAGACAACTTTCAGTTTACTGTTGGTGAAGTTCGAGTTCCTGCATTCAGAAAGACAGTTAAACTCCTCATCTTCATGATGAAGAGTTCAGCTGACGCGAGCCTGACACCGACTTCAGCAGTTTCTCCCGTTTCCTCGAATACTCTTCGCTGTCGCCGTCAAAGGGAAACCCGTTGAAGAGACGCAGGTTCTTCTTAATGGTGGCGAGCTGAGAAGAGGACAGAATCATTTGAGGTGATCAGTTATCGATCCGTTACAGTCACACAACTATTTATCAGGTATGACCACCTCCCTTCCCTGGAAGCTTCAGGTCGAGTGTCAAAGCACAACCCTGCTCTTCAGTGGCGTAACCTTGACGACCATGGTCTGGTCGTCCATACGCTGTATGACGTCCATACGTATATCCTACCTTTCCGGGTCTGTCAAACAGGATGGCGTGTAGAGGCTTCAGATCGGCTGGTTTCATCTTAGCGATCTGGTAGCTGGTGCGAGGAATGTCTCCTAACTTTTCTCCTGTGCCTGAAGGGAAAGGAAGTGTTAAATATGTCTCTATTTCTGCAAGTCTGAACATTTAAAGATTTACCATCTCCTATCTTCAGCTTCTCCTTTTGCTTGGGTGCCTGGAAGTCAAGCCTCTCCACCGTCTTCTTCGTCCGTTTTCCCTCAACAATTTCACCCGCAGCTGCGACAGCAGAGGCAGAGAGAGAGAGAGAGGGACGATCAAAACTCACCAGAATTCACCAGAATTCCTTCATCCCGCTGTTCTCTTTACTTTGGCCTTTGGAGCTGTTGTGAATCAACTGGTCATCCGGGGACAGCTGATCCTCGGGCTCTTCATCTGACCCCGCAGATCTGTCCATCTCTTCGTCCACGTCACTCATGTCAGATCAGTTTATTCTGCAGATGAACGTGTGAAAGGCAGGATTCACGTCCAGGCACCTTATTCCCAGCAAACCCATTCTCTGAGATAGTGGGAATAGTACACACATGTGCTGACAGCCTCTTCCTGTCCTCTAAGAAGTCCTCACAGCAGATGACAGAGAAATCAGGTGAATTTGACTACATTGATAATGAAACAAATTAAAAACCACAATCATCACGTTTAAGAACTGGAAAGATACACCTGCAGGAGAAGTTAGGTCCGAATATACTATCAACATTTACTGACTCGAATAATCTTTCTGAGAACTTTGTGCCATTCAAATGATAAAAGCATCCATTTCTATTCAACTATAGAGTGAGTAGCAACAGCACATTTAAGGTTAAACACTTATTTAACGTTGAATCATTCAGATGTTTAATAACAAATCTGGACTCAAATTGCTTCGATAATTTATCAGTATTTGCATAAAAGTGAGAGAACTGGGATCAGTTTGGAAAGGAACCCTTACAAAATGGCCTCACCAAGAGCTTAAATGCTTCCTTTCCAGATGTTTTACCTTCATTTAATTAGAATAAATGTCTCCAAATTGGCGGGCTCTAACTTTACATGTTAGCCTGTTAGCAGGCTAACAAAACGGCAACTTTTACACATGTTTCATTTTCCACAGCAGCTTCATGGACATCGGCCGCTGCTATCAGCAGATAACAAAGTTTAATCATTGCTGCAGGCGTTTAGATAAGATAAAGTAAAGCTAGCTACTGCGGCTAACATGACCCTTAGCTGGGTAATACTGCAGACGTTCGGCCACAGCTGTGCCCCAAGTACAACCAATCAACCATGTGAGTGGGTTCTACACAGAATAAATAAAGTAATATCAGTTACTATGGTCCAAAGATCTGACTGGTCAACATCTGCCGTTAGCTCAGAACCTAATCAAACTTTACCTAGTTAGGATCCACAGAGAATAGCGGCTCAACTGACACTTTCTTGTTTGTACTTTCATGATGGCGGTTTCTGTGAGGGGCGGGGTTAGCAGGGCATCCGCTCCGCTGATTGGACGAGCTCTTCCGATGCTTCTTCTTCGCCCTTAATACAAGAAAGTGTGCTCGACTGCCCCCTGCTGGTGAACAGCGTAAAGTCAGGGCACACTACCAAGCGCTCTCTGGGATGTTAGTTTTTATGAAGGACTGAGAGATTATTCATTATTTCTCTGCTATCGAAATAAATGAACAAAAATCAACATTAGCAGCATTTAAAGCTATTTTTCGTACTTTTTTTTGTATTTTACAACTAATGTGCTAACCCTTGTGTAATGTTCATATTGTTGTTACTCAGCCAGCGTTTGTGGGTCTGATGGACCCGTTGCATTTTGTGGCTTTTAATACCTCACAATCAAACACTTTTATGTTAAAATACTGAACAGATGTTTACCTCATCCCAATTACAAGCAGTATAAACAATATATATGGTTAATATTTGCCCTTTACCTTTGTTAGATTAGATTAGATTAGATTCAACTTTATTGTTATTGCACATGTACAGGTACAGAGCAACAAAATGCAGTTTAGCATCTAACCAGAAGTGCAAAAGAAGCAGCAAGTGAGGATAATAACTTAATAAATACAGTATGGCGGTTATTTTACAATCGTTTACCGGGTTGTGCTATAAACATATTTTACAGATGGTGTTTACATTAAATGCCTTGGACTATAAGTGCAGGAGCTATTTAGCTATTTACATAAGATAGAGGAGATGTGCAAATTATAAATTACGTGTATACAGATGATAAAGTGCATGAGTGCGCAGGACAGGTTTAAACAGTAGCTACATTGGTTACTAAGCTAGTGAGTTGTTGTGTAAACTGCTGTAGTGTAGTGAGGTGTGGAGTGTGTAAGGGTCAGCAGGAGTTCAACAGGGACACCGCTCTGGGGAAGAAGCTGTTCCTCAGTCTACTGGTCCGAGTCCTGAGGGTTCTGTAGCGCCTCCCGGAGGGCAGGAGGGAAAATAGTCTGTGGGCGGGGTGGGAGGAGTCCTTGAGTATGCTGCGTGCTCGATGCAGGCAGCGCTTCCTCTGGACATCTCCGATGGCAGGGAGTGTAGTTCTTGTGATGCGTTGGGCAGTTTTCACCACCCTCTGCAAGGCCTTGTGCTCAGCGATAGTGCAGCTTCCATACCAGACTGACACGCAGTTGGTCAGGATGCTTTCTATCGCACAGCGATAGAAGTTCACCAGGACAGCCGAGGATAGCTGGTTCTTCCTCAGTGTCCTCAGGAAGAAGAGGCGCTGGTGAGCCTTCTTGATGATGCTGGAGGTGTTTGTGGTCCAGGACAGGTCCTCTGAGATGTGGGTCCCCAGGAACTTGAAGCTGGAGACACGCTCGACGGCCATCCCGTTGATGTGGATGGGGTCCTGTGTGCCTCCTCTTGCTTTCCTGAAGTCCACGATGAGCTCCTTGGTCTTGCTGGTGTTGAGGACCAAGTTATTGTTAGCGCACCATGTGGTCAGGCGCTCTACCTCCTCTCTGTAGGCTGTCTCGTCGTTGTTGCTGATGAGACCGATCACCGTTGTGTCGTCTGCAAACTTGATGATGGAGTTGGATCCATGTACAGGTCTGCAGTCGTGGGTGAATAGAGAGTAGAGGAACGGGCTCAGCACACAGCCTTGTGGCACACCGGTGCTGAGTGTGATGGTGGTGGAGCAGCTGTGACCTGACCTAACACGCTGTGGTCTGTCGGTCAGGAAGTCCAGAGTCCAGTTGCAGAGGGAGGGGTTGATGCCCAGGTCTCCAAGTTTGGTGATCAGCTTGGAGGGGACGACGGTGTTGAAAGCTGAGCTGAAGTCAGCAAACAGCAATCGTGCATAGGTGTTCGTGTTGTCCAGGTGTGTGAGCACAGAGTGCAGTGCTATGGAGACTGCATCATCTATGCTCCTGTTGCTGCGGTAGGCAAACTGGTGTGGATCGAGTGTGGTTGGGAGGCAGTCCTTCAGGTGAGCCAGGACCAGTCGCTCGAAGCACTTCATAATGATGGGGGTGAGTGCTACCGGGCGGTAGTCATTGAGGCAGGTTGGTCTGGAATGCTTCGGGACTGGGACGATAGTTGTGGCCTTGAAGCAAGACGGGACCACTGCATGGGCGAGGGACAGATTGAAGATGTCCGTAAAAATCCCGGCGAGCTGTTCTTCGCATGCCCTGAGCACACGTCCAGGGATGCCATCAGGACCAGCAGCCTTGCGTGGATTGATCCGGCTGAGGGCTGTGTAGACGGCGGTAGATGATAGTGTGATGGGTTGGTGGTCTGCTGGGAGAGGGGTCCTAGTGGCAGTGTCCTTGTCGTCCTTTTCGAAGCGAGCATAGAAGGTATTAAGCTCGTTCAGGAAGGTGGTGTCCATGACTGTGGGGCTGGAGTTGTTGGGTTTGTAGTCGGTGATGGCCTGGATGCCTTGCCACATACGCCTGGGGTCAGAGCTGGAAAAGTGACCCTCAATCTTGCGTTTGTAGGTGTGCTTGGCCTTTTTGATGCCCCTCCTCAGGTTAGCCCTGGCTGTGCTGTAGGCCTGGGCTTCTCCTGATCTGAAGGCAGTGTTGCGCACCTTCAGCAGGAGCCGCACCTCCTTGTTCATCCATGGCTTCTGATTAGGTCACATTTATAACTTATTATTTAAAACATAATAAAGAAAATCAATTAAAATCAAGATATGAGCGGAAACAAATTTACAAGTGAAGCAAGGTTTTTCAAAACTACTGACTTTTATTTCTATGAACTTGAAATTTAACCCATACAGGTGCACAACACAAGCTGAACACATGAACACAGAGTAAACATATCAGTCAAGACAACACATCAGCCCCAGTGAACACATGGCCTTTGGCCACGAGCCTATACAACACACGAGGGGCAGAGCTTTACTGTGTGTGTGTTGCAGATATACTTTTTGCACTTGATGCATGTGTATTGTGTTTTCCTGTCCATCTTAGGGCCGCACACTTCGCACCGCTTCTTCTTGTTGCTGGTGTTCACAACCTAGAATAATGAAAAGATCAGGGATTTTACTAACACCTCTCTCTCTCTCTCTCTCTCTCTCTCTCACACACACACACACACACACACACACACACACACACACAAGACATGAGTGCCAGACATGTACTGCAACAGCGTCACACACTTACTTCAGGCTCTGCAGATTGTGGTTCTGTGGGTTGGGTGGACAGGGCACCAGCATTCTCCTTCTGAATCCTCCTCACCATGGCCGCAGAGGCTGGGGTTCTGGGGATATGTTTTCTTCTCTCGATTTGTGGTCTCACCAACTCCTTTCCCAGATCCTCAAGAAAGAGCCGTCTTTTCTGGAGCTTCACTCCTTTCCACTCTGGGTTCAGTGCCATCCAAATGACAAAGGCATTGTACGCTGAGATGTCCAACATGTCAAAGAATATCACCAGGGGCCAGCGTAGAGTCCTCCATTTGCAGCTGTAGGCCGTCACCAGCTTGTCCATGTTGTCCACCCCTCCTTTTGTGGCATTATAATCCATGATGATCTCTGGTTTGTGATGTTCCTGGTCACACATTCTTCCATCCCTGTGCAGTGTACTCATGAGTACCACATTCTTGCCTTTCTTTGGCACGTAGGACACCAGGGATGTGTCAGCCGTGTATGCAAACTTGGATGACTTGACAGGCCTGTTCTTTGAAGTTAGCAGTTGAGGTGGGAGCTCTGACCTGTTTTTCCTTATTGTTCCCACAATGGTCAGCTTCCTCTTCAGGAGCTCCTGTCCCAGTTTGTGCGAGGTAAAAAAACTGTCGCATGTGATGTTGTGTCCACTGAGTCCCTGAGACATGTCGAGGACAACTCTCATTCCTTGGTTCTTCTCGGGGGCTCCTCCATCAGGTTTCCCTGTGGAGACCTGTAAGTTCCAAGCATATGAGGAAGTGGCATCACAGGCAGCCCAGATCTTTATACCATACTTTGCAGGTTTAGATGGTAAATACTGCCGAAAGGGGCAGTGGCCTCTAAATGGCATCAGCTGTCCATCAATGGTGACATTTGGCCCAGGGTTGTACAGCAGGGGGAGGCGGCGCACCCACTTGTCCCACACGGTCCTGATGGCAGCTAGTTTGTCTCTCTGCCGTCGAGCTGGTCTGTCATCTCGGTTGTCAAAGCGCATAATCCTGGAAATGATGTGAAAGTTTTCCAGAGACATTGTTGCACGGAAAATTTCCCTGCCAGTTTCTGCATCCCACAGGGATTCTGCGGATTCCCCTTTGGACCTGAAAACTCCAGCAAGGATGAGAACTCCGAAGTAAGCGTGTAATTGGGTTTGGTCCATTTCCTTCCACCTCTCTCCAAAAACACGTCTTCCTTCTAAATTAGTGCAGTCAAGAATAATTTCCTGGATGGAATCTGGGATGAAAAGCTCAAAAGACGACTTGATGTCCTGTGTGTGAGTAACTGCCATCCGTGTTGGCCCTGGCTGCATCCTGATCACATTGGCAGCCTTGTGGGGGGGCCCTTTTCTTGGCCGAGAAGACCATTCGATTTCAGAATTTTTTGACATCCATATTTCCCCACCATGCTGACTGGCTTGTTCTGGTCCTGGGGCTGGCTGCTGACGGCCTGGTCCTGGGGCTCGTCTTTGTTTTGGAACTGGCTGATGCTCAATCTCATCATCTTCAGAGTCACTGTCAGACTCTGAATTTTCAGAAATGTGATCCTCAAATTCTGAAACCTCTTCTTCTACATCATCACCCAAAACTTCTCTATCTTCCAAAATCGATTCCAGGGCCCTCTGCGCAGAGTTCCTTTTGGCCATCTTGATCGGTTGTGACAGTAAACCACAGTGGCAAAGCTGTTGTGTTTCTGCACCCGCGGTTCCCAGACAATGTTGCAACATTGTCAACATTGTCTGCTCTCATTTTCTCGCACATTTGACCCTCTGATGTTCTGTGTACCTACACTCTGTCCTCCTCCTGTCTAGGCCTGCTGTGTGTGTGTGGGTGCGTGCGTGCGTGCGTGTGTGTGTGGTACACAGAACATGAAAAAAATTCAAAACCAAGCACAAGTTTTTTTGCTGAATTAGCGATTTGAGCAAAATAAATCTTGGGAACAGCCGTTAGAATTCAGCTAACAACTGCCAGAGTTCATAATCAATGACCAACTCAGGATTTGGCCGTGCTGAAGTATTCAGTAGTATCATTCAGCTTTATTCATTCGTCCTCTGCACCAACGTTCCAGCCACACTTCCATTTTGCAGAACTTCAGTTAAACAGTCATTCAGGGATGCAGAACCTGGGGCAGCAGTACTCTGGTGACGCAGTACCTAGATCTTTTTCTCGGTTTGACTTACATTAAAGTTCAACGTAAGCAGTGACGGTAATATTTCCAGTAAATACATCTAGAAATACTACACCCTGTCAGAAAAAAGATGGTCGTTTAGAATTTTTAAATGTGATAAAAGCTAAGACCAGAGCACAGAAGTCCCAGAACTGACCAGATTCTGCAGGACCCTGAGCAGCACCTCTATAATGCTTCTGCAACATCTGGAACAACAGAACCACAGAACCACAGCAGGAGCAACTGTTGTTCCTCAGAATCTTCAGTCTGAAGCATCTGGAGAAACATTCATGCAGATTGATGCAGTATGGCGACGTCATGACATGCCTGTGGAGGTATTGCACCGCTCCAGAGTGATGACCGGAGACAGGAGATTTCAAACTCTAATGTTCTGTGTAAGAAAAAGAACCATCCGACGTGCTTTAGGTGGAAATTTAGTAAATAAGTGAGAATAAATTACCTGGTTTTTGGATGTTTTTATTCTTCAGTTTGTGAAGGAACCCCTTTTTCCTAAAGCTCCTGAACACATCACTGCTCAGGAGCCGGATCAACGACTATTTTCAGACCTTCCCACTGGTTCTGGACCTGTGGCACCAGAGCCTCAACTCCAAAGCCTTCAGCAGAGATGTTTTATTCAAGCTTGAATATGGACTGTGAACTTTTCTGACAAAGAAACTTGTAACAGGCAGCAAAAACGAGACACAAGGCAGAAAATGAACCGATGGATCAGTGAGATCGGTCCGTCAGGGTTTGGTTGTGTGTGGGGGATCGACACCAGAACTTCATTTCCTTGTTGGTGCATCCTGACTTTCAAAGGTTCCAGAGTATAAAAATAAAAATCTGCTCCAGCATTCGTGGAGGAAGAGGAAACGCAAAATTTAGTCAATGTCCCCAACATTTAGAAGTTTTTGTTTGAGACTCATAAATCCTTGTTAACATTTAAAAAGGTGCAGCTGGTCTCCATGACAACCCAACGTAAAAAATATCCACCACGTCCTCATCTGGTCAAAAAGGCACCAGCGTTCACTCCACACACGATGACGAACTTGGTCCCACCTTCATTATCTTTTAACGATTAGCTGACTCTTGAGCTAAACGAAAGACTTGTCCACTTTCCAAGGGTTGTTGGGACGAATGGGAGGGACGGGAGGACGTCTGTGGACAGGTAGAGCAGATTTGACATAAAAACAGCCCAGATTTTCTCAAACCCCGGATAATAAACGGTCGTACCTGATGGGAGCAGCAGAGGCCACAGCCTGGAGGGATGGTTTGGTGGTGGGGTGGCTGGGGCCAGGTGGGACGTGGGGGTGGGACAGTGGAGGCAGTTGGCAGGGCTTAATGGGCACCACAGGTCTGGGTTGAGATGGTTGAGACAACTGAAAGGTGAAATCAAAAGTGTTAGCAAAAATATCATCTGTGTGTGTGTGTGTGTGTGTGTGTGTGCATGTGAGATGGAGACTGTGTGTATGTCCATACACGTGTTGTCTCGAGCTTTCATCATAAACTAAAACTCACTGTAGAAAAGGCTATTTAGCTATTTTTACATGCAAAGCACATGTAAGCTACATGCTAATGGAGGCCAAAACGTGGCTGTGCTGTACCTGTGCAGGTTTGACAGGATCAGGGGGGAGGGGCTTGGTGGGTGGAGCTGGTCGAGTCACCAGCAGCTGCAGTTAGTCCCAGTTTTATGAGAAGAGGCAGAATGCTATTAGCTTTCCTGTTATCTTGACATGTTTCCTTCCACAGTAAACATGAAGCAACAGAACATGCTAACGACAATCACAGCACTTCCGCTGCGCTGTCCTGTCCATAAGGAAGCCATGCAGCGGTTAGCAAGTATGCTGTTAGCGCCAAGCTAGCTCCACCTCAGAGGCGAGTTCGTCAACTGAAGCCATTGGCGGTTGGCCAATAGAAGGCGACTAATTATAATTAAAGAGTGTTTAAATTCACACGTCCTACACAAAACCTAAAGGCTAATTTTCAGAGTGTGAGTGTGAGAGAGAACTCAGCCAGTCAATGACAATAAGTTAACGTGAACAGGAATTTATCCAACCTGCAGCCTGAAGATGATGGTTTAGATCCAGTGTGTCATGTCAGAGGAGCAAATGTGGCGACTGGAGGGTGTTTTGGTGGGTTTGTGCAGCTGTGGAGGACAAACCTTTCACCCTGTTTACACCAGATTGTTGCTTTTTGCTTCTTTATCGATTTTGTTTTGCAATGGTCAGAAGCTGCCAAGCTTTAATCCTGGGGCGTTTTAATTAGAAGCTGCTGTTAACAATATGGTGGAGTTGGTTGCCGTAATAACAGTGACGTTAACATGTCTGTTGTTTAAAATGCTGGGAGAGATATCACAGGGGCCGGGCCAAGATGGAAGGACATTCTAAAAAAATTTAAAATAAAACAAATCTAAAAAATAGACATTTCCCACGTATTATATAATCATGTTTACTGATTTGGTCTATGTGTTATGTTATTTGCTATAGTTAATTGTTTCCAATTTGGTTCAAAACATGCAACAAAATTTATATGAACCTATTAATACATACTGATATCATTAACTAATGATTAGTTTAGTTAAATGACCCGTATTCACTCCTTTACATTCAATAGTTTTGGGATGTTATTGAAACCAAGCTGAGGTCATACCCCCTCCTACCAGCAGGGGGCACTGCGACCCGATACAACCACACAACACTGGTCAGCTACACGTGGGAGGAGTCAGCCTTGTGTTAGGTCACAGAGGTGCACGTTAACCACATAAAGACAACAAAGATACCTATTTGGAATGAAATAGCAAAGCCAAATAGCAAAATCCACCTTCATCTGTGCTTTGTCATAAAGGCTGACTCCACTCACACTGCTATGAACAGGATGGGTCCGGGTCAGAACCGTACCTGAGCACAGGGATCGGGGGGAAGAGGCTTGGTGGGGGGGGGCAGGATGCTGTTTAACAGAAATCAAAGTAAACAGATGTGCACATGCACAGCGCTTTACCCTTCGTTTAGTGTCACAACATTCACACGTCTGACACCAGAAACACAAATGGCAAGAATTTAAACGGACCCTCACAGAACTGATCCCCGAATCAGAACCAAGAAAAAAAAAAACTGCTCCTGACTGGACTTCAGAGGACGCAAGTCCGGATCAGCACAACGGTACACACAACACACAGACCTCAGCACACTTTACCTGTGGAGGGGGGGTTAGGGCGGGGTCAGGGGGGAGTGGCTTAGTGGGAGGAGCAGGTCTTTGGTGAACCTGCTGGAGAGAAAGAGGATGCAGATGCAGCATAACAGCAGGCATGCAAAGGAGGAGCAGGCCAGGAGACGCATGAAAGCAACACTTCCTGTTTCTTTCACAATAAAACCACATGGAAAATGTGGAATAAAACCAATGATTACAGGCATCTTTGACTCAACCCTCTAAAACAGGAACGGCTGCTGGTGGGTGGAGTCAGGACCTGGGGTTGGGTGTAGTTGCTATGGTTACCTCTTTATGCGGTGGGCTCAGTGCAATGTCTGTGGGTGGGTTCAGGTGGTATCGCAGAGGGTGCACCTGTTCTCCATTTCTACCGTCTGCTCGCTGCCCTGATGCCGTTCTGACAGGAAGGGCAAATAAGTGATTAACACACACGCACGCACACACACACACACACACACACACACACAGATGTGCAGTGTGTGCGTTACCGGTTGTGTCGTCTGCTTTTGTGCATCAGACTGTTGGCTGTGATGAAGGCGAGCTGCCGTCGGACTCGAGGGAGCCGAAGGACGAGGAAGAACAGGACGAGAGGAAGGACCAGGAAGAAGATGACGAGCAGAGCCGCTCGGACTGGGTCCGACTCTGGAGAGAGGGCGCATTCACACAAGTTGTGCGGTTAGACACATGCAAGATGAAACACGTTTTATTATGGTTAATAAATGTTTTATTATGGTTAATAAATGTTTTATTATCGTTAATAAATGTTTTATCGTCGTCAATAACTGCCCAAATCAAAACACACAGAACATTTACACAATTTTAAACTGAATCAGCCGCAGGGCCCAAACCAGACACAGCCTGAACACACACACACACACACACACACACACACACACACACACACACACACACACACACACACACACACACACACACACACCTGCAGCTGCTGTGGCCGGCCCACTGTCCACGCTGCCTCCCAGACCCGAGGACCTGCAGTCAGGTGGAGCCCAGCCCACATCACAGTGACAGTTCCTGTTACTGTTACACACCTGAAAGAGTCAGGAACAATCAACCAATCAGAATGCTGCGCTGGCGGGGCCAGGACGGATGAAGTCACTCACCCCGTGATGGTGACACTTGCTGCGACAGTCGTCCACCCCAAACACCGACACGTCCGTGCACTTCTGGTCCAGACAGGCCTGAAACACAGACACACCCGTCATGTCCAACTGTCAATCACTTGGCTTTACTTTGCTTTCTGCGTCTCTTCTCTTGTTTGCAAGTCTGCAGAGGTGCTACCCACTTTTCCAGGGCCACAGGTGGTACCCTGGGCTACCGTGGCCGGGTCAGAGACGTCGTCAGCCAAGTGGAAGAAGGTTCCTCTGCAGACCAGGCTGGTGTGGTTGAAGGTGGTGGTGAGGATCTCTGCATTAGTGCCCAGCAGAGGGCGCTCTCTTCCTCCCCGGCACTGGATCCTCCCACAGTGAACGTCCCTGTAAGGCAGCCAGCAGAGCCGTGATCTGTCTGTGTCCGCGTCCTCCCTGCATCGCCTGTAAACAGTCTGCACACTCACGCAGCTGCACAGGGGATGTAGGAGCCATTAGTCAGCTGACCGCAGTTGCCGTATTTGTTTCCTTGTTTGTTGACTGATGAAAAGCAGACATCTGGAGCGCTGGTGGCATCTGCAGACACGGAGAGCGTAACTGGTTTGAGACCAGTCATCAGGTGGTGGGCCACAATTACCATTTGACACGGGTGGAACTTACTGGGGCCCCACAACATTTGGCACTGCGTGTTCATGTTGGCACAGACGCCCCCGTGGCAGAAGGAGGTGCTGCTCTGGCAGGGTTCTCCGTTCTGGAGAAAGACGTTGGGGGGGCAGTGCGGGGAGGTGCCTGTGCAGAACTCGGGGAGGTCACATTCACCGAGAGGCTGACGACACACTGAGCCCGCCAGACGCAACTGGGGGAGGAAAGGAGGAGGGTGAGACACTGAAGTGAAGTCGACCTCAGCAGGAGGCGCGAGGAGCTCCAACCTTGCAGTTGTGACAGCAGATCCCGTCAGAGGAGCACTGCGCTCCAGGAACCAGCTGACAGGTGGAGGCGTTACAGCACGGGTCCTTGCAGTCCTGAGCAATCAGAGAGCAGCGTCATGACAACAGTCCGCCACACCTGTCGGTGGCACACAGTTGCTTTTCACAGGTGAGTCACCTGTATCAGGCCGCAGTCGCACTGCTCTCCCTTCTCCACGTACAGGTTCCCACAGCGCGGCCCCCCCAGCAGGCGCTCTGGCCGGGGCATGTTGAACAGACACATCCCGCCGCCGTGCAGCAGGCTGACGGACAAATCTGCGGCACTGCAGCTGCTGAACTGCTGACCCGGCAGGAATCTGAGGGAGGCGGCAGGTCACATGGTCACATGGTCACATGGCTTCAACCATAAGCGGCGGCGTGCTCCTCCTGCACCAGCGCTGCGACGCCAACGTTCATAAAGGGAACATAGACTCAGCTCTGGCCTGGCTGCTCGGATACTGACCCGGTCGACGGCTCCATGATGCATCCTCCAAGACGCGGCTCGTTCTGACAGGCGCAGCGGCGCTCAGCGGTGTCGTGACTCATCCCCAGGTTGTGGCCAAGCTCATGGGCGATGGTCGAGGCCACGCCTAACACGCTGACCAGGTGGTCCTGGCGGAATCGTCTTGTCGTTATCAAAGCGGCTCGACTGTTCCTCCCAGTTAAACACACCCACTCACCACACTGACGCCACCGGAGCGGTCTCTGGAGCACATGGACGACTGGGACGCCATCCCCACCGTGGTGCCGTCGAAAGACCCCCCCCTGCGGGAACCAAAGGATGAACTGATGGGAGAAAGGGCAACATCTGAAATCCTATTATTGATGGCGGTGGTGCTCCTACATGATGAGCTGGGCGTTGTCATGGCGAAATCGGGGTAGCAGGTCTCTGGTTCGCCATTCCAGGAAGTTGTTGAGGGTGCTCGTGGGGTTCTTCTCCACGCTGATCTTATCCTGGTCACTCCAGATCTCCATACCAGTCAACGCCACACGCACATTCAGGGGACGGTAGTACTGGAACACAGAGGAAAGGTGGCTCTTCCTCTGTGGTGGGAACAGCTTAATGGGAGGCGTGGCCTCTCTGTGTGCACTCACCCAGTCGACCTGATTGGCCACATCCAGCAAGCGGTAAATTATGGTTTTGTTGTTCCTCTGAAAATTCAGAAACTGAAGAAAACACATGATTAGAAACACATTTACGCCTGTAATTGCACCGCTCGGTGGGGCATTTCAAGTCCCTCACTTTGAGCCAAGAATACACCTGAAAGGAAGGAGCTGGGGCTGGTTGCTAACATAAAGCAGACATATATGCTAACCAGCCACCAGGAGCCCACCCAGTACTGTTCCTTCATGCTTTGAAAGCTCTTTTTTAGCTCCATCTTAACATTGTGGGTAACCAAGGATGCAACCCCCTGGTGAGGTTGGGACCCGTTTGAAAAAATGTAAATAAAGAAATTGTTGATATTTGTGAGGAGATCATTTTTGTTGGCATTAGCAGTGGTGCTTTCACTGACCTCCTGGTGATCAGCCACCAGCACCAGCTCAATGTACTTGGTCTCAGACAGGATGTCTCGTTTACTCTGAAACACAGAAAAGACATGAAATCTCTGTGGGTGAAGTGCATCATGGTAGTTGGAGTCCTAGCTCACCCTGCGCATGTGTGAGGAGCTGTGGATGGGTGGGACAGCGGCGTGAGAGACCCCACAGCTTCTGGCTCCATTGCCCTCAGAAGTGTCTGTGGAGAACAGAAGGTGGAGGTCTTGGTCTGACCCTCCTCCACTCCCACCTCCTACTTCCCCCACGTCTTCCTGTGGGTGGTTATAGTCCTCCAGAGGCTGCACCTCAAAGGCCAGGGAGGAGTTAATGGTGACCACGCCGCTGAAAGAGGAAACTACAGATGAGACAATCAAACCGGGAGCAGTGGGTCGTTCCCAGTCTGAAACTAAGAGAAATTAGCTTGTTACTTAACATCACAAGAATGAATCAGCAGTGATTTGATCACATTTATATTTTCCCATCAACTTCCTGTAACCTCCTACCATCATGTGATCAACCTGATCCTAAACTCAATGCAGCAGATTCCTCACTCCTCCTCACCAGTGCACCACATGGGAGCCTTCCTCCTCCTCCTCACCCTAAACCTCCTCCTCTTCCTCTCTTCCCTTTCCTCCCCCTCACCCAACACAAGGATGATCTCATGACAGATTAAAGGCATCTCTCCCTTTCCCTTTCAATTTGTTTCAGATTTACACAAATCCAGCAGGATATTGTGATAATGACGAAGGTGACCTGGATGGGATGTTTTCTGACGGTACACACACAATCAGGTGACTTACCGAAGTCCAGAGCAGGTACTGACAGCCACTCTGGATTCAGGAAATCCAAGCACACTGCCATGGTAATAACAGTGGGTCTGCTCACACACACACACACAGACACACACACACATTACAGCTAGAAGAGTGGGAGGTGGTGGCTGATGGCGGTGCAGTGACTGACTCACCACAGGACCTGCCCTCACAGACACTCCTGTACCGTTGGGCAGATAATAGAAGATATTTGGGGGGTTGGGCAGCAGGTCACTGTGAAGAGACGACAGCTTGTACGACACTGTTCACCTGTGCGACGCATTGGGGAAGGCTCAGGTAAACTCACCGATTCTTCTCCAGGTTCAGGATGAACAGGCGTCCGGAGACTTCCAGTCCACACTGCAGCCTGTCAGGGTGACCGTCCTGTTAGAGCAGAAGCACAAGCTCATATATGCACCGAAGAAAACGTGCCAATATTCCCTTAGACACACTTCTGAGTTTACAGGCTAGTGATACTATCACCCGTGATGTCACATTGAGCACACAGGCTTCTGAATGATGACTTAACACCTAAGTTTTACTTCAGAGGTGCAGTGTGAACGCATCCATGTCTGTTTCACCTCCTCTTTCTGGCACTTTAGGAAGAGGGTGGGGCTAAGCACATCCGTTATCCAATCAGGGAGTTTTCCTGCTTGTTCATAGCGCTGCCGTTTGAAGAGAAGCCACTTCCTGACAGATGCTGCTGGCTTTCTCTACAGGAAGAGAGAGTGATTGTGTGTTCTGGTCCCTGCGACATGATGAGGTTTTTTGGGCATTTTGATTGGTCCCCACATCCTCAAAGGTCTGTTTGAGGGTTAAGAACTGGTTTTATGGTTAAGGTTAGATTTGAGGAAGCATTACACCTATTATAGTCCTCACAAAGATAGAAGCACAGTGGGGTTTGTGTCAGGCTGAGAACAATGTGACAACATTTTAAGAGCACAGCTCTGGTTTTTGGATAATGGATGGATGATGGATGGAAGGATGACGTGGGATCCAGCCAGTTTGGTGATATTTCAGGGCAAGTTTTCCTTTAAATGAGAATAAATCCCATCTGGAGCTTGTTTGTTTTCTCCACCCTGACTGGGCGTTGTGCTGGGGTCAAGTCATTGTGAGGCAGGAAGGAGGGGTGACTCATGTTCACTGCAGCCGGGCGGGTCCGAATCAGAACCAGAATACTGACATCCCTCAGTGGTCCCTGATCTGGCGTCAGTCAAAAGTAATCAACCATCGACTTGAATAAACTGATGCTGGTGAACGAATCTGGTGCACCCCTCAGACTGTAGGTCTCCTGGCGGGGGGAGGTGGGGAAAGGACAGCAGGAAATGATCTCAGAGCTTCTGTTAGCTGCACAGGAAGTGTTCTCACCACTGCAATAATGTTCTCCCACACACTGGATCCTCCCCCAGTTTTTGCTGGTTATCTACTAACATCAACAAGCATTAAACCCTCTACAAAAATAAAAGCATGGAGATTTGTGATCACTGGGCTGTTTGGAACTCAGGTAAAAGACACAAAGCAGAATTTAGTCAAACTTTCTTCCTGTTGATCATCTTAGTCAAAAACCATTCATCTCTAAATCTGTTAGCATACTGCTGTTAGCCACACATTAACACTGATACTGTTAGCTTCCAAATTAGCCTCATGATAGATTGTCGCTCGTGTCACAAGGATCTGTTACATGGAAATATACATCCGCTGAACACGACATCATCATCAAGTGTCTGACCTGCAGCGCCTCCATTAGGCTCCTCTTCTGTCTGTTTATGACCGCAAAGGGACGAGTCCTGTCCAGCAGAGGGCGCCGCCATTTGTCCACACCTGAGGACAAATGGGGTAAATTGGGAAAATTGAGAATTCAATTTTTCATGGGCTGGGGTGCCCCTGAGCAAGGCACCCAATCCCCACTCCTCCCAGCTTGCATGTTGACTGGAGAGTAAAGCTTAAGGTTAAAAGCAGAAGTGA